>NW_025842168.1:0-6562 GCF_002878395.1 Capsicum annuum
GATGGCTGGCAACAACTTTGATAGTATATTTATATACACCTGGACAAGGTGGACAAGACAACTAGGTCAATTCAGTGGCTGCTACTTCTTCTTTAGGTTTTATTAATTTTTATTTTAGTTGTTAATTTTTCATATCATGTATTCAATTATTTGGATCGTGATTATGAATATTGTTGGCTAACCGCCCTTTTTCCGGAGTTAAAGCGAAGAACATGATTACAATTGTTTTGGATTAAGTTCGATTAATTTATCTTATTAGTGTTGGTTGTTTGTTTATTATTGTTTTAATATTTTAAGGATTTGCGAACCTTAGAATACATATATTGCAGACCTTTTGATCTCGGGAGAGGGATTAGGGAGTAGAATATGGGAATAAACAAATTTTGAGTTTTTATTCTTTTATAAAATAAAGAATTAAACATAGCGTCTACAACAGGGATGTACATAGATGCCTTACTTGATGCAAACGTAGAATGATATCTTTTATTAACTTAATTGGATTATTACATCCACACTCAAAGAAGTAGTTGTAATGTCCAAATTAGGTAAAAGATTAGAGGTTGGGAAACCCTAATCATGCAATTAACCCTATGAATCAACAACCAAGATAAGCAAATTAACTAATGAAATTCAATAACATAGTATGATTGTTTGAAGTGCTTTAACCCTGGGCTTTTATCTATTGATTGTTCCAAGTACTTTTATTTGACGCATTATTTACTTTATTTTACAAAATTCAAAAATATATTTTTGTTACTCTGGCATCAATTGAACCAAAATTGTGAACTCAAATCAAATCGTTCCCGAATCAAGTCGGTATGGGATCGATACTTGGCTTCTTGAAGGCCACTCGAGTGATGTCATGTTTTTGGCACCATTGCCGGGGACTTGGTATTTAGCAATAGTTTATTTTATTTTTATTTTTAGGTTTATTTAGTGTTTTTATGCTTGGTCTTATTTTTGTGTTTGCAAGAGATGGTTTTCTTAGTTTATAAGCATGTAAGGGATCGAGAGTTGATAAAACCAAGCCCGGAAGCTGAGCAACTTAACTATTAATACAGGAGAGAAGCATTCCTTCTCCCTAGAATTCCTATAATCTAAGAAGGACAACAGAATTGTGTTCCTTTGGTTGAACAACAAGCAGCTGGTGGGAAGGTTAGGGAAGTGGCAGTCCCACTTCTTATGAAATTGATTTCCCCAATTCAAAGACTGGAAGCAGTAGGAAATTTCAAGTTGAAACATAATATGGTGAAGCTTCGTATTAGTAGTGGACAGTTTGCAGGGCTTTCACATGAGGATCCACAAGTCCACTTACAGACCTTCATTGAGATTACAAATACATTTACTGCAACCGGGTTGACTCCAGATTATGTTAGGCTGACACTATTTCCCCATTCACTTTTGGGGGAAGCTAAAAGATTGTTGAATGCAGTGCCACCCAATTCAATCACATCATGGGATGAATCCAAAGAGTTCATCATCATATTTTTTCCATCAAGCAAGACTTTGAGACTTCGCAGTGAGATAGTAAGCTACAAACAAAAGCCTAATGAAAACCTCTATCATTCTTGGGAATGCTTCAAGGCTCTTCTTTGGGAGTGTCCATACTAACAGTCGAATGAGGTATTTTCTCATACTTTTGTAGAAGCTCTTGATTATAATATAAAGATTTTGCTAGATTCAGTGATAGGTGGTTAAGGGTTGGACCTAACTTATGGTAAGCTATTCATAATCCTGAACCGCATAGCATAAGAAAATCTAGATTGGCATTCAGATTCTAGAAGTGCCATAAAAATAATTGTAGGTGTATTAGAGGTGGACCAATTCACATCTTTATCTGCATAGGTTTCTGCACTACAAAGTTTAGTCAACACATCATTCAGCAACATGAAATTAGGAGCAACACAACCTGCATCCACAATCAATGCTATCAAAAAAGCTGCAGGTTAGTGTGAGGTATGCAAAAATAATGGCCATTCAGCAGCCATGTGTGCTTCAAATTCGGAACCTGTGATATGTGTTGGCAATGCTCGAAAGCCAAATTATGGTAATTCCTACAACATGAAGTGGTAGACTCAGCCAACAAATCAGCCATGGAATGCGCCATAGACACAGGCCCAACCCAGTCAGTCAACTAGCAATATGGGAAAGAGGTTGAAATAGATCCTAGCTAATAAAACACAATTTGCTACAGATTTAGAGAATCAGCAAGTGGCCACAAGAAGTTTAGAATTGCATGTTGGCCAAATAGCACAAGCACTAAATTCCAGACCATAAGGTGGGTTGCCAGCAGATACAAAAAATCCAAAACAGGTTATGGCAATCACCTTGAGAAGTGGTAAGGAGTTTGAAAGAGAACCTCATAAGGCAACAAAAGAGGTATATGTTGATGTGGAGACCCAACAGGTAAATTACAAAGTTGCTAAAAATTCAAGGAAGTTTGAGTACTTGAAAGAAAAAGTGGTTATAGAAGAAGTGAAGAAGAGGCTGCCACTACTCTTCCCTCGGAGGAAAATAAAAACAAAGGAGGAAGCAATGTTCAAAAAATTCTTTAACATATTCAGAGAGCTCCATATTAAGTTACCTCTTTTAGATGTTTTTTAGAGTATCCCTAAGTATGCAAAGTACTTGAGGGATGTCATGGCTAAAAAGGTGAAATTACAGGTTGTGGGAGCAATAACACTCACGGAAGAGTGAAGTGTGGTGATGACACCGAAAATCCCTAAGAAATTAAAATATCAAGAAACGTTTTCCGTCCCTATTTAAATTAGGAGTAAATAGGTTCATGCACTGAGTTATTTAGAGAAAAGTATAAATTTGATGCCCCTATCGCTGTTTAAAAAATGGGGCTTGGAAAATCCTAGATCGACCACCATGGTTTTGCAGCTAGCAAGCGGTTCCATGGCATATCCGAAAGGAATAATTGAAGATGTCCTCATTAAGGTTGGTAAATTTGTTATTCTTGCTGACTTTATTGTTCTTGATTTTGAGGCAGATGAATAGGTGCCAGTTATTTTAGGGCATCCATTATTAGCAATCGGAGGAGCATTGATTAATGTTAGAGAAGAAACGCTCAAGTTGAGGGTGAATGATGAAAAGGTGGTGTTTGATGTATCCAAATCACCCACAATTATGACTCAAGTTAAAGATTTAGGTATGATCAATGTTATTAAAAGGGACAAGTGTGGGGTGACTAGTGCATAAAAGAGCTCTTCAAACTACATTATTGAGAAGCCTAAGACTCTATCTCCTACGCCTGACATAATAGAAGTTGATGAACCTGAAAAGGCCAAAGTTTAGAAACCTGCTACTCTTGAAAGGGTGAAAAGGAAAAAAAACATGGCCCCCAAGTATGAGGAAAAAGATGAAGGAATATGTTTAAGTTAATTTGGGTCATGCCATGACACTAAATCGGGCACTGCTTGGGAGGCAACCTAAGTTAATTAGGTATGTTTTCTTTTTAGTTTTTATTTCACTTAGTTTTTGACTTTGATCAAATCACAGGTTTTTGGGAAGTCCGAGTACTATAAACTTGAGCCTGAAGCATGGAAAAAACTGAATGTGGGGTCCCATGGATCCCATTTATGTGTGAAAACTCTACTCGTAGGGCCTAGATGCCTCAGGAAGTATTTCTATCTCTTACCTTTAAATTCACTTTGGGGACAAAGTAGATTTTTAAGTGTGGGGTGGGGAAAATTCCTAATTTTTTGCTCAATTTTTATGTGTAGGATATTCTTATTGGTGCTATTTTTAATTACATGAGGCAAGTGGGTTTGTTTTGAAAAGCATGTTGAATTGTGTGAATTGGTATTTTTCAGACTCCTAGGCTTATGTTTATGACTCTTGTTGTTGGCTTAAATTTGAATTCATGCTAGTATATGATGATCCTATTGAGTTGAGCATGTTCCAGGTATGTGTGAGATTTTATATATTCCTTGTTGCATGTGATGTCTAGAACTTGCCCGGTGTGTGTGTAAAACAAAATAAAGAGTGTGGGTTTAGGAGATGATTTAGACATTTCTTTGATAGCCTTGTTTTATTCCTTCTATTTTTCTTACCCTTTGTGCATTATCCTATTTAAACACCTTTGAACCTTTAGCTTTTCTTTGGTAGCCTTATATGTAGCCTAATCCCTTCTTTGATAGCACATAATTTGATCCAAAAAGCTCCTAAGTGCTTTAATTAAAATTGAAGAGGAAAAAGGTGAAATTGATGCCCTAAGTTAATAGTTATTGGTGTTTATAACTGATGTGTGGTGGATGGGTGTGATATAATTTATGCTAGAAATATTACCAGGATTATGAAAAATAGAAAAATTGATTTATGTGGTAGTAAACTATGCGTCCCCCAAGTGTATGTGAAAATGCTTAAAAGAGATGGGGCATAATAAAAGAATGGGATAGACAAAAATAGTATAATTTGGTTGTTGGAGATTGATTTCAAAGGTATAATTGAGTGTGTTAAAGCACTTAGAGAGGTTTATCACTATTCCCAAATAGCTCCTACCCATCCCTTAGCCTACACTACAACCCAGAAAAGGCCTACTTGATCCTAAGTGTTACATTCAATTATTAGTTGACCACTACACTAAGGGCAAGCCTATGGTTCAATGTGTGTAACTTTTGAATTCTTTGTGAGAGTGAACGTAATTTGATTCTTGTACCTATTATGTTATAAAGTGCATTATTGTGAGTGATTATGGGTAACTCTATTATTTTGAGGGCACATGTTTGATGAATGTGGGTGGTTTGTATGATGTCCTAGATTGAATGATAAGCATTAGTTTCCCACTTAGGTGAGTCAATTCTTGAGGCTAGGTTGTTTTGGAGTAGTGTTCATGTGCTATTAATTGTGTAAATAACGTGCTTTTGTAGAAATTGCATTCCATGTAGTCACTATAGTACTAGCTTGAGTGTCTTTATTTTAGTAGAAGTGTAGCATTACCTTATATTTTTATTCTTAGAGTAAAGAGTTGTTCGAGGATGAACAAGAGTTTAAGAGTGGGGTGATAATCTAAGGTGATTTTATACACTTTGGTGTCATTATTATATCTTATTTCACCTTGTTTTGAGAGAAATTCGTGTGCTTAATGTGTTGATATTGATATAAATAAGCATTTAAGTGTACAAGTGTGTATTTACACTGTCCAAAGTATTTTTTAAACTATTTTGTATTTAATTGAGTAATTTAGAGTTCAACCCGAAAAACTAGGTTTACTAGCTTGAGCTAGGTGTGTGTCTAGATGATCTAAGTGGATCCTAATGTTTTTAATTTATTCCAAATATTTTAATGGTAAAATTATAAGTGGAATAACTTGTTTGTAATGTGCAAAGTTTAATTTGATTAAGTCAATAATCAAAATAACAAGTTGAAGATCATTGTAAATTTGCCTTATCTTAGGTCTTGTTTTGATTTATCGTTGAGGTTATTATGTTATTTTGATCATTAATATGTTGTGTGTGATATTGTAGGAGGCTTTATCAGCTGAATATGATGCTATATTGATGATTTAAAGATCGAAAATTCATTGGAAATACAATCCAAAAGGCATGGGCAAAGGATAGGAGGTTCAACACTTAACCAATATTATGGAAGCAAATTCCAGTGAATTGATGCGAAGTCATCACATCTCGTTGATATTCCCAGTGCTACCAGTTCATTGACGTGCTAACTGGCACGTCACGTTGATAATTCATGCACACAATTAAATGTCACCGACATAAGACTGTCATATTATGAATTTAATTAAAATTTGCACGTATTTCAATGGTTGGAGGAGGGAATCTTTTGCACTTTTCATAATCCCACTAAAAGTGGATTATTATAATATATTGAAAAACAATATTAACTTTAGATGGCTGGCAACAACTTTGACAATATATATATAAACACCTAGACACTATGGACAAGATAACTTGGTGGCTTCTACTTCTTCTTTAGGTTTTATTAATTTTTATTTTAATTATTAGTTTTTCATATCACGTATTCAATTATTTGGATCGTGATTATGAATATTATCAGCTAAATGTCCTCTTTTTGGGGTTAAAGCCAAGAACATGCTTACTATTATTTTGGATTAAATTTGATTAATTTTGCTTATCAGTGTTGGTTGTTTATTTATTCTTGTTTTAGTTGTTTTAACGATTGCGACCCTTAGAATACATATATTGTAGACATTTTGATCTCGGGAGAGGGAATACGGAGGTAGAACATGGGAATAACGAAAGTGTGGGTTTTTATTCTTTTATAAAATAAAGAATTAAACTTAGCATCTAGGACAAAGATGTACTTAGATGGCTTAGTTGATTCACACGTATGATGATAGCTTTAGTTAACTTAATTGGGTTATTACATCCCCACTCAATGATATAGTTGTAATGATCATATCAGGTAAAAGATTCAAGGTTGGGAAAGCATGATCATGCAATTAATCCTACAAATCAACAATCAAGATAAGAGAATTAACGAATGAAATTCAATAACATAGTATGATCGTTTGAAGTGCTTTAACCTGAGCTTTAATCTATTGATTTTTCCAAGTAATTTAATTTTACGCATTATT
>NW_025842169.1:0-6898 GCF_002878395.1 Capsicum annuum
CTTACAGATGAGATATATTTATGTTTTGGTCTTTAAAATAGACCCATGAGTTAATATTGATTAACGTGGATTTCCTAATGCATTATGAGCTGAGTTTGGGAGGAGTATTTAGTACCAAGTGAGAAATATGGTATTTCCCCAAAAGTATGTGCCACCGTAGGATTGATGTTGATAATTGTGGGCTAGAGGCCGAGTATGGGATTGTGATAACAAAATTGAGGTTGTAGTCCCTTGCAAGAGTACAACGCCCCTGCCAATGTGGGGTTCTCTCCTTAGGAGGGCAAAACGTTGGGCACCATGCAACTCACATGGTGTAGTTATGTCAGTTATAAGAAACCACACGTCCATAATGATCTAAGTACCATGAGTTACTGAGTCACTCTAATTCATGAGTCGAAGAGTTTGAGTTGAGTCAAATAATTTATGAGATTTATAAAGCATATGTTATTACTAATGACTTACGGAAATGATGTTTTATATAATTCAAGCGAAGAGAGTTATTATTGTCATCATGCATGATTTTCTTATACATTTATGATATTATTTAAAATGTTGCATCCACCCCCACATACTCAGTACATTCCCCAATACTGACTCCCATACTATTTTGTACTCTATATTTCCTCATGATATAGGTTCAGGTGCTCAGTCTCAGCAGTGACAGTGATCTTTGAGTACCTTCATCTACATTTCTACTGTTGGTGAGTCCTCATGGTTCGAGGACCCGTGTCTCCGATTTTGTATTCTTAATGGATGGTTGTTTACTTTCAGTTCAGTACAAGTCAGTTAGGGATCTATTCATGGCTCCTTATTCCTATGTAGTAGAGGCTTTGTCAGACTAGTGTAGCAGTACGTACAGAGATTTTAGTATTTTCTTTGTATAGGGAAGTATGACTTCGTGTTTCAGTATATTCATGATATGGTTATTCCTCTTTATCTTTGCATGATTTGCGCTATAATGAGTTCTAAAAGTGATGAAAGACTTAGAGGGTTAGCTTGATACCACATGTGTCCTTGAGCACCAAGTGATGTCTCAGGATAGGTTCTTGGGGTGTTACACTACCACTCATGCTCAATGGGATACTAGGCACACAATCATCGTTCACGTGCACAAAAGTGTAAGAATTTTCTATTTTACCTTTATGTTCTTGAGCACATTCTTTTTTGCCTTGGTTCAGATCAGGGCAGCTGACTTTCTCTTTTGAGAATCTCTGTAATACCCCAAACTTTATTTAAGTCAAATCTAGTCCCCAGAAGAGTTAGCTTTCTAATGATAAGAATTTCATCCAAATCCGGTATTGGAGTAAAATATTATGGACATTTTATTGAGAGCTGTCAAAACCACCTAGGTGCGATGGGCAGGTTGACGCACCGCTGATCTACCGATAGACCATCTCCTAAACCGTTTAAGCTAAGATAATAAGTCAATCTTCTGGCAAAGGTGTGACAGACTGTTTGATGGACCGTCAAACATGCGTTGGACTGTCACCCAAGCCATCGCAAATAAGGAAGTGAGTCACTATTCTGGTCCATATGCGATGGTCAGAATAACAGACCGTCAATCCAACAATAGACCATCGCATGAGTCATTGTGTATCCCATTCAACAATTTTTAAGCCATTTTAAAAAGGTATTTGGGTTTTTTTTCACCCATTTTAACCCCTAATTATACAAGATCATAGCTCATAACTTCATTATTCATTCAGAACACCAAATTAGGGTTTCTCTCAAAGATCAATCCCCAAGAAAAAGAAACCTTAGGTGCTTAATCCCAAGTCAAGACTCAAGATTTCCTCTACCAATGTTTAAGAAATCATCCACCCAGGTATGTCAATTGTTCATTCATCAATTCCTTTTATCCATGAAGCCCAAGAATCTAATTTTAAATTATAAATTAAGGGGTTTTTGTTGTAGATTGATTACAATCATGTTGATGTTGTGAATGATACCCAAGATGGAATCGTTAATGTGTCTTCATTGATTTATGCTAGCATATGGATTGAAATCTTCTAAATTGTGTTGATTTATGCAACCATGATGAATTAATTTAATTTTAAAGCTTATGATTATAGTTATGGATGCAAGGTGTTTAATAAAATGACTAAGAGAATAGGAAACATTCCTTATAACTAAATTGTGACCAAAATGATGAACGTATGTTTCACCCTTAAGTTTATATGACTCGCGTGTTATTGTTATTTTTATATTGGATTGATGTAATCCTCATGAGATTAGGATTACGAAATTATGACATGTTTACATGCACTTCTATTCATGTGTAAGCTTATTGCACGAAAATAATTCTTTAATATTCCTGATGATTGTACTATAAATTATTTACTATGGTCGTATATCAAGATGTGTCAAGTCTTGTCAGTTTTATGCTATTGAGTCCTGGGGGTACTTGTACTTGACAATTTAGCTGTGTGCCTAGAGACAGTTTAATGTTTTCAAGATACTCTCAGTCAAGCCATGTTCAGTAGAATTTAGTCAGTCTTATAACTCAGGAGAGCTCAGTAGTCCCAGTCAGCTATCAGATCTCAGTAATACTTCTTAAGTCAATGGAACTCAGTAAACTCAGTCCAGTCAGTTCAACATAATTAATTTGGTATCTAGTTATATGGAAGTAGGAATTCAGCACTGAGTGAGCCCAAGGATGGGAACTCACTTGCAAGTAGATGGTGTGATTTTTAGAAGAAATCCTTGCTCTCTAGAACTACATAGCCAGTGTAGGTTGAGACTCTAACCTATTTAATGAGGGTTGATGAGGTGTCTTAACTTGTTAAATGAGGGTCCCACCGTTGTCCTTAGAGTACCTATTAGATGAGGGATTACTCACAGCTTGGCCTTACTAGTGGCGCGGTATTTACGCCCTTCCAATTGGGGTTATAGATTGGACCCCAACTCAATTATATTATCTCATTTAGGACATGTCGGTTAGATTACTACTTCCCACAGTTACAGTCTTAGTCTCATTCTTAGTAATAGAACTCAGATAGTTTTACAGAATTTAGAACTGTAAGATACAGTCACCTAGTTCAGTTTGGAACTCATCTAGTTTTATCAGAAGGAGGACTTTTAGATACAGTCATTTAGATAATAGTATATCAGTTATATGAAACTTATATTATTAGTATTCTGATTCAGTGATGTCATAATCTCAGTCACAGTTCACGAATTCATACATGTATTCTCACGTTCATCTTATTTATTCAATTAGCGTTCTTTATGCATATAAACCCTTTACATTCAACCTACCTTACTTTCATCCCTGTACATTCAATTATAGTGATGCATTTGCGCTATGGGATTTTATACCATATTCAGAAGCACGAGCTATAGAGCATCCTTAGTAGATCAGTCATTCAGCATAAAGACTAGAAGTGAGTCCTCATCATATGAGAATGTTATTATTTGACTATTTCATTCTATCAGTACTTAGTTTATTTCAGTAGTTGAAGTTAGTTGGGGACATGTCCCATCAACTCCTTATCCAGACAGTTTAGAGGATTTCAGACTAGCATGTTAAGACAGTTTTTTCTGTTATTTTGTTATTGATATACCATATATCTGGATATTATATGTTAACAAATTTTTGAACATTATGGCCTTTTCGCTATTTATTCCACATTAATATAGTATGTTATCCAGTGCTCAATTAAAAATATCAGTCATGGGTTAGCTTATATTCCTTTGAGGTCATGAGCACTGTGTGGCATTGCGGGTACCAAATTTTGGGTGTTACAATCTCTCATCACAAGGGAGTTGGTTAAGTCTTTTCCCTTCTTTCATCTCTTCATCTCTTTTCCCAAAATTGGGATTTAGTGCACTAAACATTTGGCATAATCTTCAATGAAGCTATCACAGTGGTCATTGATGCGATCAAACATGGCATTAAAATTATTGACAACCATGGTACCTAAAAGAAATAAACAAACCTACAAAACTAAGAAACAAGTTACTTCAAATATCCTCACCAACTCTCTCACTCTCAGATTCTTACCTCACACTTGGTCTCAAAAGTATTGAAACTTTTGCATGTACTTGGCAAGTGATTGAAAGATATTTCTACTTTGGCCCGAAATGAACTTCGTTTGATAAGACGCAAAGAAATTGCTTACGGACTCAAACCAAAAAGATACAATGAATAAATAATGATAAAAGCACAAAAGAAACATAGACACAAAATAGTGAACTCTATATTCATTATCAACCTAGTAGGTAATTACTAGTTTGGAAATTAATGGTTGAATAAACACAAAAGCAACAATGAAAAATAAATAGAAACTTAGAAATCTAATTTTTTTTATCAACTTCAAAATCTCTTGTTTCGGCAAAACACTCCTTTAGGGAAGAAGGATTTTGGTTTTAGAGGGAAAAATGAAGGTTTTGAAGCCTTTTTGGAGCTTCAAATGAATTCAATATGAGTTGGTGGCCCCCTTGTACTTTCAATTGTACTTGATTATTCCTTTGGTATCTTCTTTCTTTTGGATGACAATGAATATACCAAGGAATATTCTTTCACAAACAACAAGTATAATCTCTTTTTTCCCTCTGTTTGGATCAAACAAGCTCTTTGAATATTCCTCTTCCCTAAGATATGAAGATGGAAGAACAAGATGAATATTAAAGAGTTGACCAAGTTTGACCAACAAGCAAATGAACCCTAATTTCAAATTTTCTTTTGGGTCTAGGTTCCTTAGGCCAAGGCAAGCTCAATCAACTAAAAATCATCCACAAATCACATCAACAACACAAACCCAAAACGTCACCACCTCCAATAAGCTCCAAACAAGCCACAACAATAGTGGATCTAGCTCAAAAACAACCAAATCTTGTTCTAAACTTAGATCAAGACCCTTTAAATGCTAGATAACAAGAATACAACACTACAAACTATCAAAACAATCTAAAAACTAGTAGATATAAGTTGTGAAATTCTGATCTTCTACAAACAACAAGACAACACACAATTTTTTTGAGTTTTTCTGAATTTTGACTCTTTTTTGTGATAATTTTCTTAGATCCAAGACTTAGAGCTGTGGGAAGAACTCTAATACAAGGATTTGATACCAAATGATAGTTACAATAAAGCTATAACAAAATTTCAAGACTATTGAAGCAAAAATCAGCAGCTAAAGAAAGAGGAGATGAAGTCGAAACAATAAGAAAATTGCATGAAATGAAAGATAGTAATGAAAAATACACCAACTCTTATGATTATAACCTAAGTGTATATTAAACACTTAAACCCACCTCACTATTGATGGATAACACTTAATTCTTAGGTGGACATGAAGGGATCAAATCCTCAAGCACCAAACCTTTCTTGCCAAAATATCAACAAAACGATTCCACACTTAATTATGACCCTAGTTTCAATGTCTTTTCAAAGACCTACACTAAGATGGCTTTTCCATGCCCTAGACTTGGGATAGAAAATACAATTTGAGTTTCACTCAATCAATTCATCAAAACTTAGGAAAATGGAAGCCTAATTGTCTATTTATACCTATTATAAACAAAGACTAAAATACCCTTAATGAAGGGTGTTCCTTTGGAGTGTAGAAGAGGAGTCCCAAAAGACCATAATACCCATTAGTTGAGGTGCCTTTGGAGTGTATTTAAGGTTGAATTGGAGTATATTCAAGGTCCCTCTTCATTATTAGCAAGTACACTCCCTTGAATGAATGCCACATACTCTTACGATCCTTCACCTTCATACATCACACATCGTGTCCTTCGACTTGATGAATAGAGCCTTTTTTATGCTCTCAAAATTAAGGATGGTTCATTTTTAAAGGATTATGGTCCTTGTGTAAGCATCAATGAAAGCATCCAAGAAACCTTCAACACACGGGATTAAATTACGTCTTGCTCAAAATGGGCCTTCCTTGAATATTCTTGTTAACTCGGAGTGACCAAGTCTTGAGCCTTTAGGTGTTGGCCTCCACAGAAGTCATCAACATCTAAGGTGGCCATTTGACTTGTATCTTTGGCGCACTAATATTAACCGTCCATTTAAGGACTTTCTCTCTAAGAAAATGGAAATACACCCTCTTAGTTCAACAATCTATCATGGGATAGAAAGAAGCCAACCAATCCATACCCATTATAGCATCAAAATCTACAATTTCTAACTCAAATAAGTTATCCTTTGTACCGTGACCACAAATAGTTATTATACAGTTTTGATACACTCTTCTAGCAATAAGAGATTCATCAGTTGGCATTGAAACTTCAAATGGCTTAACTAGTAATTTTCGTTTTCTTTTGAACTTTCCAGCAACTAATAGAGTGAAATATGATAATTTAGAACCCTGATCAATTAATGCATACACATCATGTTAAAAGACAAACAATGTACCTGTAACCACATATGGAGAACTCTCTAAATATTTTTGGTCCGTTAAAGCATATGTAGGATTCTAAACTCTACTAGAGCTAGCTGATTCTTTAGCACCTCTACTACGAACCATAGACTATACACCGCTACATGATTAAGCCAGCGATGATTATGATGTAATGACTGATCCATTAGGTCGTGCCATACCACCTACGCCCTTTTATGGGTATTTTTTCATCTTATGCCCCGATGTACCACACTAAAACCAAGCATTTGTCCTGAACTGTCATGTACCTAAATAAAGCTTTCCACATTATTTACATGGCTGCCAAGGAGGTCTTAATTGGCTTATATTTCCTTGTTCTTGATTCCCCACTGTTCATGAACTATTAGAAAACCAATGTCTAAAATCTCCTTGGGAAGCCATAATCTTGTATCTTTGCTCTGTCCATGTCTTTGTTCAAAGCAGTAATATTAAAATCTCTAACAAGATATGGATCCAACATATCCACATATCAATGTACTCTATCATCCATTTTAGCTACTATATTA
>NW_025842170.1:0-1358 GCF_002878395.1 Capsicum annuum
ATTCTCTTAAGTTTACTCAATTAGCCAAATATGCCCCTCATGTGGTTGTAGATAGCAGGGCCAAGATGAGTAAGTTCGTTTCAGGGGTGAATGATAGTGTGGTTAATGAGTACAAATCTGCCATGTTAAATACAAATCTGCCATGTTAAATAGTGACATGACTTTAGCCAGGCTCATAACTCATGCTCAACAAATTAAGGAGAAAGAGATTAAGATGAGGGAGCAACAGAATAAGAGAGCGAAGACAGGTAGTTTCAACTTTGCTTAGCCTAAGTCAGAAGGAGGAAACCATTCTCAGTTTTATCCTAAGTCATCAGTTCTAGCTCCTTCTATATCTAGTGCTCTATTTCCTAAGTTCAGAGAGGGTAACAAAGACAAAGCACCAGGCTCTAAGTCCCAGGGCAGTATTAGCAGTGCCCGTACCTATCCTCTTTGCTAGATATGTGGCAAGTAATATTAGCATATTTTTAGAGCTGGCAGTGGTATTTGTTTCAGATGTGAAAAGCTAGGCCACAGAGTTAGAGACTGTTCTCAGCCAGGCCCTCAGGGTTAATAGAATCTCTCCTCAGCTCTGTCAGGTCGCCCGAATTAGTAGGGTGCCACCTCCAGTGATACTAGTGGGCAACACCCAAATCGTCTCTATGATTTTTAGTCCTAACAAGATCAGGAAAATTCTCCTGATGTGGTTACCAGTACGTTACAGAATTTCATGTGTATATTTATGATTTGCTAGATCCAGGAGCTTCTTTGTCTTTTGTCACTCCTTATATAGATGTCGATTTTAGAGTCAGTCCTAAAATTCTAGCAGAGCCCTTTTCAGTCTCTACCCCAATGCGTAAAACTATCATAGCCCAGTAGGTATACAGGAACTGCCCGGTTATAATATTTCAGAAAGTTACTTCAGCAGACTTAGTCGAATTAGAGATGACAGATTTTGATAAAATTCTTGGCATGGATTGGCTTCATTCCTACTATGCCATAGTTGACTGCAAAAATATAATAGTCCAGTTTCAGTTTCTGAATGAACCCATCCTTGAGTGGAAAGGTAGTACTTCAACATTTAGAGGTCAGCTTATTTCCTACCTTTGAGCACAAAAAATGATATCTAAAGTATGTGCCTATCATCTTGTTCATGTTAAGGATTCCCATTCTAAGACTCCCAGTCTTGAATCAGCCCCAACAATGAATGAATATTTAGATATCTTTCCTGAAAATCTTCTAGAAATTTCTCTCAAAAGGGAAATAAACTTCGGTATTGATCTTCTTCCAGGTACTCATCCTGTCTCTATTTTTCCATACAGAAGGCACCAGCAGAACTCAAAGAACTGAAAAAATAGTTGAAGGATCTCTTAGATAAG
>NW_025842171.1:0-2538 GCF_002878395.1 Capsicum annuum
GAAACCATTAATTTATGAACTGAATCAAATCCCCCCTATTTATTTTATGGAATCGAATGATTAAAAGTCAACTAATCTGCATACAACTTAATTAGCACCATATTCCTTGTGGGATTCGACCTCAGCCTAGTTGTGTTATATATTTGACAACGACCGCTTACTCTCTCATAAGAGAGGTGTAGTTTGGGCGTATCAAATTTTGGCGTCGTTGCCGAGGAATACGATTTTCGATTGAGTTTATGTGTGTAAGTTGATTGTTAGTCAAGTTTCCTTATTTTACATTTATTTGTTGTTTTTATTTATTATAGGATCATTTTTGTTTATGCCATGAACCAGAAGTTCAGGAGAACCATTATTACCCTTCAATCCTGAACCTCATCTCATTGAAAGAATGGCTAACCAACAGGAAGCTGAAAGATTAGACGCTTTGGCTAATGCTCAATTAAACCTCCAAAATGCTGATAACCCAGGTCAGGAACCTAATCTAGACGAAGAGAACCTGGGAGATTACAAGTTGTTGGGGCCAGTTAATCGAAGGCGTGCAAAGGATATAGCTGCAAGACTTGAACGCCAAGCTATGCATTTTAATCTGGAGGATGATGATGATGAATTGGATGGATCAGGTGCAACAGGGGCTATTATTCCTCCACCCTTAGCACCCGGAGCCAAGTTTAATATTACAAGCACTATAATACAGCTGTTGCAACTTAAAGGGTTATTTGGCGGACTTCCAGGCGATGACCCGAATATGCATTTGGTTAATTTTGTCTCAACATTCATGTCGTTTGACAACCCAGGGGTTGGACAAAATGCAATTTGACTACGCCTATTTCCATTATCTCTATCTAGAGAGGCAAATCTATGGTTAAGTGGGATAACTCCCGACTCTATTACCAATTGGAGGCAACTGAAAGATGTTTTCCTAGAAAGATCATTTCTGCCATCCAAGAGAACACAGTTGAGAGATGAGATAAGTAATTTCAGACAGCTTCCAATTGAAGCTCTCCATGAGACTTGGGAGATGTTCAAGAATAAGCTTATGCGGTGCCCAAATCATCAGATGACTAATGTCCACTTGATGGAGATATTATATTAGGATTTGAATTTGATTACCAAGCTAGTGGTAGATAATGTTGTGGGTGGATCATTCATGGGCCTCTCTTTTACTGAAGCTTCTAAGATGCTTGATTAGATGACAAAGCAGAGTAGAGCTTGGCATACCAGGGATTCTGAGGTAGCAATCTCTACTGTATCTATTGGCATGACTACAGAACAGAGGTGAAGAGAAGAAGAGCATGACCATGACATGGCTCATATGAAGACGCAAATAGATCTTCTCACTAAGCATCTATTATCAGGAAAAATAGAGAAGGTTAAAGCTATAGCATCACAAAGGAGGGCTGACTCTAATCCTAAGGAAGAAGCCAATTACTTGAACAATCAGATGGGTTTCTGAGGTAGTGGCCAAGGAAACTAAGGTTGGAACCATCAAGGAGATTAGAAGAGTAAAAGTGATAGGAGTACACTGTATGTGCCTCCTGGAAGCCGTGATAATGCTTCCACCAGTTCAGGCAAAATGTCCATGTAGGACATGATGGAGAAACTATTAAAGAGAGTTGAGGTGACAAATTCTGGGGTGACTACTGTAAAGAGTGAAATATCTTCCATGAGTCAACTAGTAAATTCGCACTCAGTCACTATTAAATAATTGTTGCAGCAGATGAGCCAATTATCCACAGCATTCAACCAAAGACAGAATGGGACTCTACCAAGTGATACAGTTTAGAATCCAAGAACTGATGGATCGTGTATAGCCATTACCACTAGGAGCGGTAAGATGTTATCTAGTTCAGGTTTGGGAGCTACCTCTTATACTGATGAGGTTGAAATGGATTGGGAGATGGTTGATGAATCTCCAGTGGTGCCTGTGCAGTTGGGAGGTTTGAAAAATAAGAGTACAGAAGTTAAACAACCAACTAAACCGAAGCATGTTAGTGATGTGGATCAAGGCATAAGAAAGGAGGTAAAAGTTGCTCCAACTGAAATACCAAGGCCGCCACCCCCATTTCCACAATGATTAAATAAGAAAGAAGATGCTGGCAATTTTAGCAAATTCATGGCTATGTTGAAGCAGTTGATAGTGAATGTGCCCTTAGTTGAAGCACTGGAACAGATGCCCGGATATGCTATGTTTATGAAATACCTGTTGACAAAGAAAAGGACTGTGACCTATGAGACGGTAGACAATCTTCATCATTATAGTGTTATTTCTATAAGATCTATTGTCCAGAAGAAAGCTGATTCGGGAGCATTTACTGTTCCATGTATGATTGGATTGCTAAAGTTTGAAAAGGCCCTTTGTGATCTTGGGGTAAGTATCAATCTTATGCCATTGACGGTTTTCAAGAAACTGGGTTTGGGAGATCCTACGCCCACCAATATGTGGCTTCTAATGGCGGATAGATTGGTAAAAAGGCTGATTGGGATTCTACATGATGTACTTGTAAAAGTTGCTGATTTTATATTTCCTGCCAACTT
>NW_025842172.1:0-10806 GCF_002878395.1 Capsicum annuum
TCAAATGCTATGTAAGTCATGTTCACAAATTATAACATAACGAACCATGAAATTATTGGCAAATAACACCAACACCCTGTACTTGTGCATATTCAGTAGTATTGTTACTGCACGTTCTTTAATTGTGCAGATATTGTGCTGCTAGTTAGTCACCTACAGCTTATAGGATTAGGAATTACAAATTTGTTATTTAGGGTCCACTAGGAATACTCCTCTTGTAATATAGGAGTTATTGTTAATCTTTGTGTGTATTTAAAGTTCCTCGGCACATCGTAAATAAACAACAGTTGTTATATTCTTATATGGTATCAGGAGCCTCAATATACTCTTAAGAGTAATATTTTTTCCCTTTCCCACCCACTGTAATACCCAGTACTTTCGGACTAAAGTTTAACGCCTTTCTTAAGTTTATAGACCCGAACCCAATGGTTTTTACTTAGCTATAAATGTGAATAACATTTACTTAGTGTGGAAACATCCTTGGAGATGAATATACACCATAAAAATATCCTAGCTCAAAAGTTAAGTTGAGCACTTGCCTATTAATTGACTTTTAGTTGACGATTTTTCTTGGGTCAATTTCCAATAACCATTTTTCCTAGGATATAAATATTTATGTGGTTTACTATATATCAAATAAAAGCCCTTCGAGTCTTCTTTCCAACACCACCGATCGTTTGTCAATCCGAATCCGAAGAAAAAAGTTACGAGTGTTTGAGTAAGGCACTATCCAGGGTCCGCGTTGGCCCTGCGCCGCAAAGCAATCGCCAAAGAACATGGCCTCAGCTTTTCTTTGGCCATGTGCCACAAAGCCTTTACGGGGCATCAAAAAATATTTCATTTGATTTACTTTAAGGGCATAAAGGTCTTTTATCATCCCATAACCGTTTCCAACCCCCTTTGGACGAATATTAAGTCTTAAACACATTATTTTTACCTCACAAAATCCCTAACCATCTCTCCATAAGAAAGAGATGAGAAACTACCTAGG
This sequence comes from Capsicum annuum, assembly GCF_002878395.1. Classification (NCBI taxonomy): domain Eukaryota; kingdom Viridiplantae; phylum Streptophyta; class Magnoliopsida; order Solanales; family Solanaceae; genus Capsicum; species Capsicum annuum. The sequence continues at coordinate 992 of NW_025842172.1, forward strand.
GTTTGAGGATCTTCAACTTCAAGGTCCGATTTTTTCAAATTCAAGGAGTGTAGATCTATTCTAACTATCATGGGCTAAATTATGTTTTTCTTCATGGATTTTGAATGATAATTACGTATGTGGATATGAACGATTTCGAGAAACAACTTAAGAGCATGAATTAAAATCTTTTGCATATATGAGATGAGATTTGAAAGGTGATTTTGAGCATGAGTTGTGAAATTCCCTTTTTCCACGACAGTAATCATGGTCTCATATAAATTCTTAAAAACACATTACTTACATATACATGAATAAAGTTCAAATTTAAGGAAACCTCCCGATAAACACGTACTTCATCAAAATGGGTTCATGAATGCATACTTTTGAAATGGTTTCCGAAACCCAATACTTATCCTTAGTTATATATCTTAAAATCTTGAAGAAAAAACATTAAAATTACGTCCATGAGATTTAGGATAGTCCCACGTACCTTGGAAACGAAGAGAAATTTGACCCTTGGATACAAAAATTCTCAGCCCTAGGTAGTTTTCTCCTTTCTTATTGTGGAAAGATTGTTTAGGGATTGTAACAAGGGGTTTTAACGATTAGGGGATGTTTTAAGTCGTGAAAAATGGGTTTAACGGGGAAAAGACCAAAAACACCTTCTAAGACTTTAGTTAAATACACAGGAAAACACAGTCACTGCGACACAGGGGCTAGCGCGGAGCCTATCCTCTGCATCACGGGCCTATCGTGGGCACCAGCCTCCACGACGCGGGGCTATCGTGGAGGATCACTGCCTCCGTGTCCCAAAATTACCCCAAACCTGACACAAGAATAATGGCCACCTTAGCTTGTGACGGCATCATTCAAAGTCACTATGTGAAGAATCAAGCATTGGTCGCATGGAGGGCATAGGATCATACTTGGAGGGGACGTTTTTAGCCTACCATTGATCAAACCCAAGTGTGAATGATTGCTTGGAGCCTTTAAGACTTAAGGACTCTCGGGTTTGGACCACCTTTGTTGGTTCATGGTTTTCGTTTCCCTTACTAAGGTCATTTTGTTCACTTAACTTTAAGGGAATTTTGGACAATTCATATTGTCTTCCAACACACCAAGGCCACCCTTGGTCATTAAGGGTAATGTGGTCTTTTTGTCTACTTTTGTGATACACTATAAATATTGTATTTTAGGTCTTTTCTCTTTAGTTTATGAAAGATGAAATATTGAAACACTTAAAATCCTGTCTCTTAAGAGTAGACCAACTTAGTGTAGTTCTAGTAGAGGGATTGGAAAAGCTAACATTGTTCATTGCTTCGAAACGGTGGATCTTGAGGTGAGTTGATTCCCTTGGCGGTCACCGTAAGAGTGTGGTTTTGATTGTTACATTCATTAGGGGTTATTGAGTTTAATACACTTTTTAGTTCTTAATCTTATAATAATTTTGGTCTCACTATCTATCCTTTACTTCTGTTATTGTTATCTTGTGTAGTGGACTATTTTGGGTCATTTATTGAATCCAAAACTTTTGTTATTATTGTTGTTATTATTCATCACGTTTTATAGCTGTTTGGGTGTTAAAATACACTCTTGTATCTTGTATTCTTGTTGTTGGTAGCGAATTCGAGTGTGGTCTCTATCTTGGCCCTCGAATCCTTAAGATTAGTGGACTGATTTGGAGTGTGATTTCATGTTTCCGTTGTCATTCCCGTATCATTTGGTATCAAAGCATGGCTTGATATTTTTCCCAAAATATCAATCTTGGGCTTGTTAGTTGAAAAATAAAAAAAAATTGTTAAAACAAAAAGTTGAAATCTAAAAATTCCAGAAAAATAGCAATCTGTCCATTTTGTGTTCTTGGCCGAAAATTGTGTTCTTGTTGTGTATTGGCCAATATTTTTACTTGGTTTTGTTGTCTCTAAGTGTTAGTTTTGTTCCTCACTAACACGTTGAGTCTATATCTTAGATTTGAGCTTGAAATGTTGATGTTTTCAATGTGAACAAAGGGTGGCCGATTGTTGTTGCGGGTTCGAGACTTGAACGTGTGATGTGTTGTTGGTTCGAGTTTTGAACGTGTATTGTGGAGATTGTGTTGTGGAATTTAAGCTTGGGAAGTTGTTGTTGTTGTTTGGGAGGTCCAACTTTAACCTTAGAACTTCAAGACTCAAAGTTTGTGTTCTTGGTGGTCTTGGTGTTCTTCACCATCTCTATATATTGTTGAAAAAAAGTGGTTGTTGATCTTAGAAGTTGAAAAAAAGAGTGTGTATTGTGTTAGTCTTGCAAGACATAGATCCAAGTTTCAAGGTGTAGTACTTGTGACTCAAAGACTTTTCCTATGTGAAAATTTTCCACCACTTGAGTATGTGTGTGATGTGATTAAGTGAAATCAAGTGAGTGAAGTATTTGAAATAGTTGGTCAACAAAAGGGGAGTGAACCCGAGAGCTATTCTTGGGATAATCTTGTACTTAAAATCTCTTTAAAATGTGATATTAAGCTTTTAGAGAGTGTTGAATGTGTTTATTCCGAATCTTCCTATGAAATAGACCATGCTCTCTTTAGATATAATGTCTTATTTGAAGATGATATAAACACTCCTAATGATCCTAGTGGTGAAAATGAAGGTATAGCTTGCCTTGGAAGCTATAGCCGATATGCTAACTGTAACGCCCCGCAATTTGGGCTACAATATCGACCATGATTTCGGTGTGTTGTTAATCTCGAAGCCATAAAATCCTATACCAATACGACATGTTAATTATTGTGTAGAATGTGAATCCACTCAAGCTTGAATTTAGACCATAGAGGTCCTTCAACTCAAGGACGAGTTGAAACTATTTCGATCGACAAAGTTTTAGTGGACGTTGTAAATTGTGTCATCTTCCATCGACCATAACTCTCTGTATATATCGAATTAGGAAGCCTACTATGTGTCAAATGATAGGTATTTGATTTATCTTTTCAATGATACCAATTTGGCTAAAATCCGACACCCGAGAAAGAAGTTATGGCCTTTCAAAGTGATAAGCGTCGCCTAACCAATCGTCCATGGCCATTGGAAAGCATAAGCAATAGCCTAGGTGGCATCTATGTAAACATAGGCGATAGCCTAGGCGGCGCCTATATGAACATAGGCAATGGGATGGGCGGCGCCTATGTAAAGAAATCTAGTGACTTAAACACTCCGTGTTGAGGGCAAAGTGGTCCTTTTCCACCCTTACTTTGCCCTAAAACACGAGATCTAGTTCCAAGGACCCCAAAATACATATTCTTTCATCAAAAGTGCTCAATATTCTCCTTAGGGTTTCAAAATAAAAACCCAAATAGTTCAAGATTTGACCGTAGGTTTTCAAAGATAATAACATATTTGGAATCACCAATCCGCAAGCTTCAAGAAACATCTATTATCCTCGGAAATAGAGGTACGTGGGGTTATCCAAAAATCTCATGGGTGTAGTTTTTATGAACATGCATGCTTTTAAATGGGAGTTTTCAATCAAATGCTAATAACTTGCTTTCAATTCTAAGTCATTTTCTTTATGTCATGGGAATTGCTTTGCCTATATACTTCAATGGTTGAAACCATGCATATGTGATTTGAGATTTTCCATGGAAGTTTGATAAATATGAATGATAAATTGTTTTCAAATTCCCATGATAATATTTCGATACTCCATATTATATTGTGATCAACAAAAGAGAGCATGAATTTGAAATAAATATTGTTCACCACTTGTAAATGATGAAGCACCTTGGTTTTTTTACATGATTATGCATATTTGGATGTGATATTGATGACTTGCAAGTCTAGTATGACGATACCCTACAAAATACGATATGTGATTGAATAAGATGAAATCTGAATGCATTGATTTTACATGAGAAAGGTGGATGCCTGAAAAAGGCGTTTGAGACACAAGGGCTCATCGCTGGAAAAACGTGTTTGCCGACATGGAATATTGGTACCAGGCTAAGTGATCTTGTGTACTTGACTTCATGTCATTCCCAAATTGGGACTATAGGTAGGAGCCCGGGCTAAGTGATCTTGGACACTACCATTGGGTCGAGATACCATGTTGTGTGATCTTGTATGTCTTCCCCTCATGTATACTCTAATCTCGGCGGCAACCGGGGTTTGACAGTTGGTGTAAATTTTGTAGGGTATTCCACCTAGCTCAGTTGCATTTCATTATTGTTGAGAAAAACTATTGCATTACACCCATGTGCTTTCAAATGATTTGATACGAAATTGCTTTATAATGGCTCTCAACTATACTTTGTAAAAATATTATATTTTGTAAAAATATTATATTTTGTTTTGATATCTCTGCGTGCCAGTACTTTTGTGCTGAACCCCTCCCCTCTCCAACCTCTCAGGTTCAGAGGCCCAGTCTAGGGGCCAAGAGAATCAGTAGATCTTTCAGACAGAGTTGTAGAGACAAGTGGTGAGCCTTCAATGTTTCGGAAGGTCTTATGTGCTGCAGTCCTTTTATCTTATATTCAGTTTTAGGGTCTACTAGGGGCCTTGTCCCAGTTTATAGACGGTTACTTGACTCAGTCATTTGTTAGAGATTTTCGCAGATAGTTGTTTAGAGGTTAATTGATGTTGAGGGAACGTTATCTCCCTATTATTGTTTCTTTTCATATTTATGACCATGTTTTTAAATTATTGTGTTTTTCCGCATTACTTTGATCATATGAATTAGGTGCATGATTACCAGACAGATAGGGGTGTTTCGGGCCTCCATGGTTCGAAATGCTCGTCACGGCCAGGCCCCAGTTCGGGTCGTGACACTAACCCACTATGGTGTGACAAAATTCCTCCCAAAGATGGAAATCTCTTTTTGAAATACGAGAGTAATCTTATGAAAGGGATGTGTAGTCCTTTTTGAAAACCCGAGGACAATGTATCATTAACTCCTTGGGGTAATGTTTCTAAATGTGCATCCTTGTTTGACACACTTGTGCCTAAATTACATGAATTCCAACTTGTGGATGCCAATTTGTCTAGTTGTTTGAAGGAAATAATGTTTATGTGTTTAAATACTTATTCTTCACCCGTGAATTCCAATGTATGTGATTCTTTCCTATACTACCTCTTTGCCTATGATGATGTCCATGCTAGTTTTGGATTTGTTTTATGTCGAGGTAGGAAGTTTGTTGGTTTGTCCATGTGTGTGTGTGATAATGCAATATGGATTTTATAAACTTTAGAACCAATCAAAACAGCCCCCTTGGTGTGGTCTTTTGACGAGATAAAGGAGCAATGGTGTCTTGTGTATCATAAGATGAAGGAAGTTCTACCTTGTGGATTATTTGATGTCATTAGGACCTATGTAGTTTCTTTATCTCTTGGTGATTCCCGTAACCAAATCCTTTGTGCACCTTTCATTGAGATTTTTCTATTTAATTCAAAGGATCCTTGGTTATATTGCAAATATGTGCAACCTTGGCATGTTGAGATTATTTATTGTGCTAACCCTAATCCTCATGCCATGAAGAGTTTGTATTTGTTTGCCCTCTCTTTGATTTTTCAAGGTTTGGATTTGAGGTCGAATCCTTTTCAAGAAGAGGAGGATGATACAAGAATAATGGACGCCTTAGATTTTGACGACATCATTCAAAGTCACTATGTGAAGAATCAATCTTTGGTCGCATGGAGGGCATGGGATCATACTTGGAGGGGACGTTTTTAGCCTACCATTGATCAAACCCAAGTGTGGAAGATAGCTTGGAGCCTTAAATACTTAAGGACTCTCGGGTTTGGACAACCTTTGTTGGTTCACGGTTTTGGTTCCCTTTACTAAGGAAATTTTGGTCACTGAGCTTTAAGGGAATTTTGGACAATTCATATTGTCTTCCAACACACCAAGGTCACCCTTGGTCATTAAGGGTAATGTGGTCTTTTTGTCTACTTTAGTAATATACTATAAGTAGTGCATTTTAGGTCTTTTCTCTTTAGTTTATGAAAGATGAAATATTGAAACACTTAAAATCCTCTCTCTTGAGAGTAGACCAACTTAGTGTAGTTCTAGTATAGGGCTTGGAAAAGCTAACATTGTTCTTTGCTTGGAAACGGTGGATCTTGAGGGGAGTTGATTCCCTTGGCGGTCACCGTAAGAGTGTGGTTTTGATTATTACATTCATTAGGGGTTTTTGAGTTTAATACACTCTTTAGTTCTTAATCTTGTAATAATCTTGGTCTCATTATCTATCCTTTACTTTTGTTGTTGTTATCTTGTGTAGTGGACTGTTTTGGGTCATTTATTGAATCCGAAACTTTTGTTATTGTTGTTAATATTATTCATCACGTTTTATAGCTATTTTGGTGTTGAAATACACCCTTGTATCTTATATTCTTATTGTTGGTAGCGAATCCAAGTGTGGTCTCCATCCTGGTCCTCGAATCCTTAAGATTAGTGGACTGATTTGGAGTGTGATTTCGTGTTTCCGTTGTCATTCTCGTATGATTAACCCCATCCAAAAATTTTAAAATTCTTCCGGGTTACCCTTTTAACATCTCCAAACATGAGTTGAATCAAAAGTTCATATTTTAAGCACGGCAAAACCAAAAATAAATTATCCAAAATTTGAGGGTGTAACAGAGCCTAACAAGGCTAACATTTTTATCAAGAGCTAATAAGATAAAAATATAATTTTATGAGCTTAAGGGAGTTAGCTGGCTGACCGAAAAGTCATAGATTTAAATGACAAATGCCCAAAACTACATTTGCCTACGTAGGTAAATACCATTCCTCAAGTCGGATGACTCTTTATCATGAATATCAAAGAGGGATATTTATGTATCTCTACTAGAAAATCATGTTATGTCATGTCTTATGCCCTGCATGGTATAGGATAGTTTAGCTAATCGGGCCGAGATCAGACTCCATGCGTTCACATGGTGGTTAATGTCGGTTTGCGACTTTCTCCCACAAATAACTAAATAGATTAATTTACTTTACGTTACCAATTATTATTTCAGCTTACGCTTTTGTCCTTTTTTAGTTTATCTTGTCTTGGGTTGTGTTTATCACCTTTGTATTACCATTCTTTATTACTTTCGTGTATGGTTTTACATGCCAATACAATTTTTGTATTTGTATTGATACCTGCGATTCTACATCATTTCCTGATGTCGGTTTCAACAATTAGACTCGTGATGAGGAACACCATTAGTATTATCATATCATCTTCTGGAATTGATGAGCCTCGATCATTTTTACTGGGACAATCTTAGATATGAAAATTTCTGTATGTTCCTTTCAGTATTAGTGTATGTCGGGGCCTTGCCTCGGCGTTATTGTTACTAATTAGAGGTTTCATAGACCGGTTTATATGTCAAACAAATTTTATAATTTTCAGGATTTGTTTATCATAACTATTGGAATCACCAGACGTTAAGTGATATGAACGAACATTGATAAAAGTTTTTCACCTTTAAGGAATCTTATTTCATATTGTTTCCACTTTATTAATTATGTCAGATGTATGCTCATGTGCCATACTAAAAACGTTTGCTCAACCTAGCAATAGTATTGGGTGTGTACCATGTCCAGGACCTCAGATCAAAGCGTGACAATTCACCCTAAGAAGGAAATGGAATGCTATCTTGCTCAAGATGTCGCCTTCTGTTGGTTTTTTTAAAAAAGATGGGACAGCGAAAAAGGGTTACAATGGATTGAATAGCTTTCAATAGTTTTCAATGAGCATTCAATAGCATTCAATGATTTTATTAAGAATTGAGGGGCTTTAAATAGCCAACATAAAACAAAAATATGCATAATTTGAAATTTAAAACAACCTAAATTATCTCATAACTAAACAAACTAACAAATATTTAAAATTCTAGTGTAGTAACTTAAAGCAATTTCCAACAGATCCTCGTATAGCCTATGGACAATTTTCTTATTCTGTGGCGCTTGGTTTGGGGGGGCTACTTGGAAATATAGAAAAATGAAGATGGAAGCCAAGCTGAAGAATTGCATTTTGGGAGAGTTAGAAATGTGTTTTGTGATTCTTCAAAGTTCTCTGTTGCATATAGATGCTCTTATACATAGTTATAAATTTTCAGCAACGTGGAATTATAAAAACTAATTCTACGGCGGCTTGACCATTGTTTTTTAATTATCCTATTTTGGACTGTCATCTTAGTTCCATTCATCATAGAAGAGCTGATTTATTAGTAGTTGCCACCTTGGAATGAAAAAAGTAAGCAATGTTGACTGATGTGGAATATTTTATTATATGATTTCATAAGCACAAATGCCTTTGTTTTTGCGCGGTGTTTTAAGTTTGATTCTTGAGCGCTTTAAGTAATAAATAAAAGGTCGAAAATACGTTTGACATCAAAATAATACACATTATTTTTTATGGGGCATAAGTTTATATTTTTACTTCCTCCGTTTCATATTAGTTGGCCCTCTTGCCAAAACTATTTATTTCATTTTAGTTGTCCAAGATCAAAAATTAAGAGAAGTTTATTGTATTTTGTTAATACTATCCCTGTCATTAAATGATTATGTAAGGTGTAAATATTCAAATTTTCATTTTCAATTCATAATTAATAGGATTAGTTTAGTAAAATAAGCCTCTATTAAATATTTTATTTAGAAGAGTGTCAATTCAACAAGATCACCTAAAACAAAACGCAGCAAGTATATCCTAGTATTCCACGTGTTATGTCGTAAAATGCATAACAAGTTATGCCTCTGACACGGAACAGATATTTTTCTTTATTCACAAAAATGCTTCTACTTTAATCTTTGTTCAGTGACCAAAAATTATCTTGCAAATATGTTCTTGTATGATGTCAGGTAGGGCAACTAGGAAACTATTATAAGATAAACTCACTCTTATAATAATTACTAAGTGATAGATTTTCATTGTTCTGTATAGGGTCAAGTAGGGCGACTGGGAGAATATTAAAAGATGGAGGCTCATTCTGTTTTTTAATTCCAAAATTGATTATGTCTATCACCACTATAAATACTTGTCCCTCGTCTACCATTTATTTCATCAACTTTGAGAGTTTATTTCATTCTTCCTCTAAGAACCAACAGCAGTACTCTTATTATCTGTTGCAACAATGGCCTCAGTTGCAGTTGAAAATAATGTTGTGAACCATATTGCAGAAGAGATCATTCGCCCTGTTGCCGACTTTTCTCCAAGTCTATGGGGTGATCGTTTCCTTTCTTTCTCCATCGACAACCAGGTAATTAGTTAATATTCGTCATCTTTTTTTAATAGTACCTTCCTTGTTCTTTGCTTGTAGTAGACAATGTAATTTGATTTCTTTATACTTTTGGATATATTTATAGGTCGAACAAAAGTATGCTCAAGAAATTGAACCGTTGAAGGAACAAACAAGGAGTATGTTGTTAGCATCCGGAAGGAAATTGTCGGAGACATTGAATTTGATTGATGTTATTGAACGTCTTGGCATAGCCTATCACTTTGAGAAAGAAATCGATGAGATTTTGGATCGGATTTACAATGAAAATTCAAACTTCGAGGGCGATGTCTATAATGAAGATCTATGCACTTGTGCTCTCCAATTCCGATTGCTTAGGCAACATGGATATAATATCTCTCTAAGTACGTACCTCTTGAAGTACTACAAGTGCAATATTGTCACAATTATACATAGATATATAATCCGTTTGATATGAAGGCCGGCTAATATTGTGTATTCTTCCTTGAAAATCAGAAATTTTCAGCAAATTCCTAGATGGAAATGGCAGACTCAAGGAGTCTCTTGCTAGTGATGTCCTAGGATTATTGAGCTTGTATGAAGCTTCACATGTAAGGTCTCATGGTGAAGACATCTTAG
>NW_025842173.1:0-3134 GCF_002878395.1 Capsicum annuum
ATATTAGTTTTTCTTTTGAATTTATGATTATGTTATTCAGTGCTCACAACAGTTACCAGCTCATGGGTTTGCTTGTGGTCCCTCGGGACTGTTAGTACCGTATGACGCCTAGGGTGTACTCTTGGGGCGTTACAAACTTGGTATCAGAGCCTAAGGTTTTAAAGAGTCCTAGGAAGTCTAAAAGTCGCATCAAGTAGAGTCTTGTGCATGGGTGTGTAGCGCGCAACACTTATGGGAAAGAGGCTACAAGACGTTAAGGAAAAGTTTGTCTTCTTTCAGTATTCTTGTCGTGCAAGTAAGTATGAGTTCAAGTTAAACTCTCCGTCTAGTTCGTTTCTTCCTTCTGTTTATAGAACATGCATTCCAAAAAAAATAATAGAAGAGGAGCAGGAAACCAGCCGGCACCTCCGCCCGTCTAGGAAGATCCTCTGGATGAGAATGTCTCCCATGCAGAATTCATAGCTGCATTCACTACTCTAGCAAATTCTGTAGTAGCTCAGAATTAATGGCTAGCTACTGTTCTGGCCAACCCAGTGGCCAATACTACTGCAGCCAGGATTTAGGACTTTACCCGAATGAATCCTTCTTTCTTCACGGGATCCAAGTCTAAAGAGGATCCACAAGAACTCTTAGATATAGTGCAGAAGGTAATAAATATTATGGGGGTAACATCTAGTGAGAGTACTGAGTTGGCCGCATATCAATTGCAGGATGTAGCCCATACATGGTTTAAGCATGGAGGGTTGATAGGGATGTTGATGCTGGGCCTGTAGAGTGGGAAGAGTTTGCCACAACATTTTTAGATAGATTCTTCCTATTGGAGTTGAAGGAGGCCAAGGTCTTAGAATTTATTAACTTGAGGCAGGGCAGCATGAGCGTGAAGGAGTATTCCCTCAAGTTTACTCAGTTAGATGGGTATGCTCCTCATGTAGTAGCTTATAGTAGGTCCAAGATAAGTAAGTTTGTGTCTGGTGTATCTGAAAGTATGGTCAAGGAGTGTAGGACCGTAATGTTAATTAGGGAGATGGACTTATCTAGGCTAATGGTCCATGCTCAATAGATAGATGAGCAGTAGATTAAGAAGAGAGAGAGGGGGAACAAGAGGGCTAGAGTGGGTAGTTTTAATTTTGATCAACCAAGGTTAGAAGTTGGTAATCGTCCTCAGTTTCTGTAACGTCCTGATTTGCTGAGCCAAAATGCTACATGGTGCTCATGACCCCAAAGGACCACAAACTAACCCATGACTGATATTTGTATCTGTATACTGCATAAAATACTGAATAATATGGAAACATACACTGAAAGGACATAAGGTTCAATACTGAACATAACATGGATGAGATAATATCTGTGGGGTAGTACAATACCCAAAAAAAAACTATAAACACTGAAGTCTGAAACATAATAGTCTGCATCTAGTCTGAAAGCCTCTACTGTCTGAATAATCTAAATAAGGAGTTGATGGGACATGTCCCTAACTAACTCTAACTAATAACTAATTAATGAAATAGTGGAGAAATAATCATGTCCTCGAAGGATAAGGACTCACTTTTATTCTGACTGATGACACTAGAATCTACTGTTGATTTGGAACTCGTGTCTCTGAACCTATGGTGTAACATAAAAAGAAAGCACCATAGCGCAAATGCGTCAGTACAATAGAATGTACTGAGTATACATGTGAGGTAGGCTAATGTAAGGGCTAACATGGATGAATAATGCTAGCTGACTGTCTAACATAAATGTGAGAATGTATACATAAATATGTAACTGTAACTGACACTGTGATATTGTGATTACTGAATCTGAATAATGATGACATATAATATTAATAACTGATATAACTGGTAGTATAAATAGTTATATCTGAATATAACAAATAACATGGGTGACTGTATCTGACAGTCTTGAATCTGATGGAACTATCTGAGTTCCTTACTGTATCTGAGTCAACTATATCTGACAGTCTTAAATCTGAAGAACTATCTAATTTATTTTACTGATACTGGTTCTGAAACTGTGGAAGGTAGTATTTAACCGACATACCTCTGATACGCCATTATGGCTGAGTTGGGGTCCAATCTGTAACCTCAATTATAAGAGTGTCAATACCGCGCCACTAGTAAGGACAAGTTGTGGGTGACCCTTATCTGATAGTGTCCCCAAAAGAGAATGATGGGGCCCTTATCTGACAGTGCTTATCCACCTCATCAAACAGTGTTGATGTCTCAACCTATGTTGGCTACATAATTCTGGAACTCAAGGATGACTTCTAAGGATCAGTCCTTCATCTGATAGTATGTGTCTCCATCCTTGGGTTCACTCAGTGCTAATTCCTACTACATCTGAATGGACACTGAACATGATTTACTGAAATAAACATGAGCTGAGTTATTAAGTTTCGTTGACTGACAGAATACTACTAATATCTGACAACTGACTGAGTCATGAGATCATGGAGATTTTTCCTCAGTCATAAGACTATCTGAAGTCTAAGGATTCATAGCTTGACTAAAAGTATCGTGAAAATATGACATAACTCTAGGTACACAGGTAATGTTTCGGGTACAAGTACCCCCAGGACTCGATGGAAAAAAACTGTCAAAGCATGACTTACTTGAATACATAATAATCATCCTAATACATTTACTGAAGCATTTCATCAATCATGTGATAGGCATAAGCTTGTACGTATATGGGGATTTCATGCTATCATACTAATTAGATGCTTTACCTTCATCTAGGCATTCAACCAAACACATAGTAGGAATAGAATATGTAAACAACATCATACAATAATTAACTGTCGTGATTCAATTTCAATTTAATCATTCAAGGGTTTAGTCCTAGGGTTTCATGAATCTATACCGTTACAAATCAACCCATATGGAATTTAACACTCATTCATGGAATACAATTCAATGACTCATTATCAACATGAACAAAAGCAGCACAATCATGAACTTCATAAGAAAATCCATAACTTGAATTTAGAAAATGGATTCTTGGGCTTCATACGAAAGGAGTCCATGAATGAACACTATGCATACCTTAGTTCATGATTTTGTGAAGATTGTTCTTGAGAGAAACTTGAGAGAAAATAGTATATTTTGGGTGAAGAATAGCTAAATCAC
>NW_025842174.1:0-1101 GCF_002878395.1 Capsicum annuum
AGTAAGTTACACTTACATACAGTGAGTTAAATCATGTTTAGTCTCTTCAGATGAGAGTAGGAGTTATCACCGAGTGAACCCAAGGATAGGAACTCACCTATACATGAGGGTATGATTCTTAACAGTCATCCTTGCATTCCATAACTATGTAGCCAGCATAGGTTTAGACATTGCAGCCTGTTATACGAGGGTAGATGAGGTGGCTTAACTTGTTATATGAGCGTTCCCACCGTTCTTACTAGAGTTACCTGTTATGCGAGGATTGCTCACATATTGTCCTTACCAGTTGTGCGGTATTTACACGCTTCTAGTTAGGGCAGAGATTGGACCCCATCGTAGCTATAATGGTACATATGGGGCATGTCGGTTAAACAACTACCTCCTCCAATTTTAGGCTCAGTGTCTGTGAAAGAACTCAGATAGTTCTTCAGATATTAGTATACCAGGACTGTCAGATACAGTCTAATTCAATTATAGTGCGGAATTCAAATAGTTCCCTTAGATTTAAGACTGTCAGATACAGTTACCCATTTTATCAAAACTATAGTTTTAGCTACGTCATTTATCATTAAACTATGTATTAGCATACAGATTTTGCTATCACGTACTCACAATCTTAGTTACTATATATGTATGTTTACACTCTCACATTCATATCAGTTAGTCAGTTAGCATTGTTCGTGAATGTAAACCCTTTTGTATTAGACTGCCTCACTTGTATACTCAATACTCCAGTTGTACTGACGCATTTTTGCTATGGTACTTTCTTTCATGTTACACCATAGGTTCAGAGACACGAGCTCTAGATCAGCAGTAGCATCCAACCACAGAGTTGCAGTGAGTCCTCATCCATTCGAGGGTGATATTATTTTTTTTCATTTATTATTTCAGCTCAGTTTTGCTAGAAGAAGTTAGTTGGAGACATGTTCCTTCAACCTCTTATTCAGACAGTACTTAGAGGCTTTCAGATTCAGTATTCAGATTTAGTTTAGATTTGATTCAGTTTTCAGTTGTTTTAAGAATCTTTCACCCATATGGATATTGTGTCTTGACAGATCTTTATTTAGTTGAACCTTATGGCCTACATGTTCATGTTTTCTA
>NW_025842175.1:0-4183 GCF_002878395.1 Capsicum annuum
CTTCAGATTTTAGGACTATCAGATGCAGCCAACTCAGATATAGTACGGAACTCAGATAGTTCCATCAGATTCAGGACTATCAGATACAATCACTCATGTCATCAGTTATATTCAGATTCAGTAATTATGTCATCGCAGTATTAGTGTCAGTTATTATGTCTCATGCATGTAATCTCATGCTCATGATAGTTAGTCAGTTATTGTTATTGTTCATGCATATGAACCCCATGCATTCAGCCTACCTCATATGTATACCAGTATATTTCAAGTACTGAAGCATTTGTGCTATAGTGTCTTATATCATAGGTTCAGAGACACGAGCTCTAGAGTAATAGTTGATTCTATATATCCACAGACAGAGTTAGAAGTGAGTCCTCATCTTTTGAGAACATGATTATTTCCCTATTATCTCATTAATCAGTTTATTAGTTGGAGTTAGTTGGAGACATGTCCCATCAACTCCTTACTCAGATAATTCAGTCAGTTAGAGGCTTTCTAGACTATCATGTTTCAGACTTCAGTATGTTCAGTTTTGTTCTAGGTATTCCATTACCCCACACAGATGTTATATCATTCAGATCATGTTCAGTATTGAACATTATGGCCTTTTAGTTCATGTTTCCGCATTATAAAGTTTTTTATGCAGTATATAAGTACAAATATCAGTCATGGGTTAGCTTGTGGTTCTTCGGGGTCATGAGCACCGTGTAGTATTTTGGGTACCATATTTGGGGCATTACAAACTTAGTATCAGAGCCTAAGGTTCAATAGAGTCTTAGGAAGTCTTAAAGCCGTATCTCGGAGAGTCTTGTACATGGGTGTGTTGCACACTACATTTATGTGCAAGAGGTTATAAGATATTTTAGGAACAGTTTCCCTTCTTTCGGTATTCATGTTGTGCCAATGAGCATAATATCAAGTGAATCTCTCAGTCCAATCTGCTTTCCCCTTTCTTCTATAGAACATGCCTCCTAAAAGAAGAAACAGAAATCAGTCAGCCTCTCAGCCCGAAGATTCTTTGGGCGATCATGTTTCTCATACGGAGTTCAGGGCTGCATTTACAACTCTTGCTTAGTCAGTTGCCATTAAAAACGAATGGACAATAGTTATTTTGGCCAATCCAGTGTCTATGTTAGCCGCAGCTAGGATTTGGGACTTTACTCAAATGAATCCTCCATCCTTCCTTGGATCTAAGGTAGATGGGGACCCTTAGGAATTCATTGATCAGGTTCAGAAAGTGATAGACATCATAGGGGTAACTACTATTGAGAGTGCTGAGATAGTTGCATATCAATTGCAGGATGTGACTCATACTTGGTTCAAACAATGGAAGCCAGAGAGGTCAGATGATACATGTCCTTTAGAGTGGGAGGAGTTTGTCACTGCATTCCTAGACAAATTCTTTCCTCAAGAGCTTAGAGAATCTAAGGTGCTAGAATTCATCAGCCTCAGGTAGGGTAATATGATGGTGAAAGAGTATTATTTTAAGTTTACTCAATTACCCAGATATGCCCCTCATGTAGTTGCAGACAGCAGAGCTAACATGAGTAAGTTTTCTTCAGGGGTAAATGATAGTGTGGTAAATGAGTGTAGATCTGCTATGCTGAACAGTGACATGACTTTAGCCAGGCTTATGACTCATGCTCAGTAGATAGAGGAGTAAAATATTAAGTAGAAGGAGAAGCATAATAAGAGAGCGAAGACAGGTGGTTTCAACTTCGCTCAACCTAAATTATAAGGAGGAAACCATTCCTAGTTTCGTCCTAAGTCATCAGTTCCATCCCCTTCTTCAGCCAGTGCTCTAGTTCCTAAGTTCAGGGAGGGTAATAGAGATAGAGTGTCAGGCTCTAAGTCTCAGGGCAGTGTTATCAATCCCCAAGCTAATCCCCTTTGTCAGACTTATGGTAAGAACTACAAAGGTGCTTGCAGAGCTGGCAGCGATATCTATTTTGGTTATGGAAAGCCAGGAAATAGAGTCAGAGACTACCCTTATTCAGGTTATCAGAGTTATCTCCACTCCTCAGCTCAGTCCAGTCGCCCAAATCAGCAAGGTGCCATCACCAGTGTTACTAGTAGGCAATGCCCAAATTGTTTCAATGCTCTTCAGTCCTGACAGAATTAGAAAAATTCTCCTGATGTAGTTACTGGTAAGTTACAAATCTTCATGTGCATGTTTATGCTTTGCTAGATCCAGGAGATTTTGCCTTTTGTTACTCCCTATATAGCAGGCGATTTCAGACTCAGTCCCGAAATCCTAACAGAGACCTTTTCAGTCTCTACCCCAGTAGGTAAAACCATCATAGCCCGGCGAGTATACAGGAACTACCCGGTTATGATATTTCATAAAGTCACTTCAGTAGACTTAGTCAAATTGGAGATAACTAATTTTGATGTCATTCTCGGCATGGATTGGCTTCATTCTTGCTATGCCATAGTCGACTACAAAAATAGATAGTTTAGTTTCAGTTTCTGAATGAACCCATCCTAGAGTGGAAGGGTAGTATATCCGCTTTCAGAGGTAAGCTTGTTTCCTACCTTCGGGCAAGGAAATTGATATCTAAAGAATGTGTCTGTCATCTTGTTCAAGTTAAGGACACTAGTTTCAAAACTCCCAGCCTTGAATCAGTTCTAGTTAGAGGTGAATATTCAGATCTCTTTCTCGAAAATCTTCCAGGAATTCCTCCCGAAAGGGAAATAGACTTTGGTATTGATCTTCTTCCAGATACTCAGCCTATATCTATTCCACCATACAGAATAGCACCAGAAGAACTCAAAAAACTGAAAGAACAATTAAAGGATTTCTTAGATAAGGGATTCATCAGGCCTAACATTTCCCCTTGAAGTGCTCCAGTGTTATTTATGTGCAAGAAAGACGGTTCTCTTAGGATGTGCATAGACTACCGTCAACTTAATAAGTTCATGATCAAGAACAAGTATCCTCTTCCCAGAATCGATGATTTTTTTAACCAACTTCAGGGTGCTAGTTATTTCTCTAAGAAAGACCTCATATCTGGCTATCATCAGCTCAGAGTCAGAGAATGTGACATTCCAAAAATAGCTTACTATACTTGGTATGGTCACTTTGAATTCCTAGTCATGTTATTTGGTCTTACCAATTCCCCAGCCGATTTTATGGACTTGATGAACTATGTGTTCAAGCAGTACTTGGACATGTTCGTCATAGTCTTCATAGATGATATCCTGGTTTATTCCCGTAGTGAGCGCGATCATGCAGACCATCTCAGAATAGTACTTCAGACTTTCAAAAATCATCAGTTGTTTTCAAAATTCAGTATGTGCAAATTTTTGCTAAGGTCAGTAGCATTTCTTGGTCATATTATTTTCAGTGGTGGCATTAGAGTTGATCCTCAAAATACCAAATCAGTAAGAAACTGGCCTCGCCCTATCTCTCCATTAGATATTAGGAGTTTCTTAGGTTTGGATGGCTATTACAGATGGTTTGTTGAGGGATTTTCTTCTATTGCATCCCCTATGTCTAGATTGACTCAGAAGAAAGTCAAGTTTCAGTAGTCAGATTCTTGCAAGAAGAGTTTTCAGGAGTTGAAGACTTGACTCACCTCAGCTCCAGTATTAGCTCTTCCAGATGGTACAGATGGTTTTGTAGTGTATTGGGATGCATTGAGAGTAGGTTTGGGTTGTGTCCTTATGTAGCATGGTAAGGTTATAGCTTACGCCTCCTGACAACTTAAGACCCATGAGAGAAATTATCCTACTCATGATCTTGAGTTAGCAGCCGTAGTCTTTGCCTTGAAAATTTGGAGGCATTATCTATACGGTGTTCATGTAAATGTGCTCACTGATCATAAAAGTCTTCAGTATGTCTTTTCTCAGAAATATCTCAATCTTTGTCAGAGAAGGTGGTTAGAGCTCTTACAAAATTATGACATGAGTGTCCTTTATCATCCGAGCAAAGCCAATGTAGTGTCCTACGCTCTCAGTAGACTATCCATGGGTAGTGTTGTTCATGTTGAGTACAGTAAAAAGAAGTTAGCTTAGGAAGTCCATCAGCTTGCCAGACTAGGCATTTTCTTAGTCGATACAAAAGAGGGTGATATATGTATTCAGAGTAGTTCAGAATCATCTTTAGTTTCCAAGGTAAAAGAAAAGCAAGATAGAGATCCCAGCCTTGTCAAGTTGAAAGAGTCAGTCAAGGATCAGAAAG
>NW_025842176.1:0-4297 GCF_002878395.1 Capsicum annuum
AGAAAAGGTTTTGGACTACAATAACATAATAACATCCACAATGTAGTTAATGTAGTCTTTTAAGATTTTCGTTTAGTGGAAGATTTTCTATCTTGTTAGTTTTATGTTTTTTAATATTAGGTTTTATATGTAGGTCAATTGGTCAAATCATATAATAAAATTATGTTTTTAGTATTGTTTTTCGTTGTCATCTTATTTATCGTCTCATAGTTTGCAACTAATAGCTTCCGCATGACTCTCGATTTCGAACCCTACAAGTGGTATCAGAGCTTACAGTTCAATGGTCCAATGGTGTGGTGAGAGGAGATTAAACAGGTTCAAAGCGGTTTCAAAATCAAGCTGCAACCAATTTGATGATAATGAAGATATATGTCCAAAAGCTACATATGGAGATAATTGTCAATCATATTTTCAACAATCCTGCTGTCACATATTTGAAAATAAAGCTCACTTTTAACCCTGTAAAAGGGCTCCAATATTTTTAATCCGAAAAGAGCTAATATATTTTTTAACCCCAAAAACTCCATTTTTAAACATATCAAACAACAGTGATAGATGAAGAATATATATGAAGAACGAAGATAATGCACAAGAAGAAGGAGGATAAAGAATATTTTGAAGAAAATCAAGCCAAAAAGTGGAGATTTGCTAGGGTTTTTGCCCTGATTTTCTTACTATATTTAAGTTTTACTTAGAAAAAAAATAAAAGTTACCATAATTACTTTTACTTTTCCTGAAAGAAAAAATATAATTCTTTTTCATATTTGGCTAACCTCTTTTTGGAGGAAAGGTTTTGGACATCTATAAATAGAAGAACCTCTTCTCATATCATAACATAGTAACATCCACAATGTAGTCATTAAAAGAGTCTGATTTAGGGAAGATTTCTCCATAGATTTATGTTTTTTCATTGGTTTTATTTTTTTTAATAAAGTATTGAAGATCGAAGCTTCTTGCTTTTAGTATAATGTGAACTGATGAAAGCAAAATTGATAGAAACCAGAAAAGACCACATAAACCTATATTAATTATGGATTGAGTAATAATCAAAGATGAAATAAAAAACTCTGTACTATACAAGGCTTTGACTAACTCACCTAAAAACCTTGTGTCTTCTATTTACTTTATTCCTGCACTTCTTGCCTTATATATCTCCTAGTTTTTGTTGTGTGAGAATATCTCAGAACAGGTCCTCGAGTTGAGGAACAACTCACTCCACCTCTTCATTTGCTATCACAACAACGTCTTCCATAAAAAGGCTCACACCTTGAAAGGATCTTGAGAAGAGAAATGGTTGCACCTCCAAATCTAGAAGTAGGTCAATCTACCACCAGACCACTAAGATTTAATGGTGAATATTATGGGTAGTGAAAAACAAGAATACATGACTTCGTCATGGCTGAGGATTGTGAACTATGAGATGTCATAGAGGATGACCCTTTTATTCCTAGAAGAACAGTAAAAGTAGGTGACGTGACCTCCCAGATTCCCAAAACAAAGAAGGAGTTTAATGATGCTAACAGGAAGAAGGTATAGAAAAACTATAAAGCCAAGAAGATTCTTGTGTGTGGTATTAATCCTGATGAGTACAACAACAGGATTTATGCTTGTCTGTTATTTCTACACGTCCTAATATCTCATGTGAGTTATGCCCAATTTTTCCTACGGATAGATCAGGTTGCCTAACATGTTCCAACAGAAGCAGTAAAGACAGTAAATAATGAACACGATAGTTTTACGTGAAAAATACCTAGCTCATAAAAGGTGTAAAAAATCATGACCTGTACCTCTACAGGATTTAACCCCTACTTCACTAAACACAATGAGCCTCCCCACAAAAGATTACAAACTCTGTAACCTAAGAAATTATAAACTCTAATTCCTAATGTTCAACAATCTCCCCATATTGTTGAAACCAACTTCAAGTTCCCCCACTTGAAAATCAAATTACAAAACTATAGGAACCCTAGAAACTAACTCTAATTCTAAAAAACACATAAACCTCCCAAGGTTTATGTTCCCAAGTCTTTGAGTTATCCCAACTCGAAGACTAAACTCCTAAACTAGTTTATAATACACTGGCACTAAAAAAACATGAAAATTAAAACTCAATAAACTTCCAATACATAATAACTAGAATAGAAGATTGTTTGACAACAAGGATGGAACATGTTCTTCAATCTGGTTCACTCTATTAGGCTGCACTTCGATAGTTGGGCAAAGCTCTCTCAAAGATTGTTCTTACTTATTTACTCGTGTTCTCTCTTTTTTCTCTCAGTATTTGTGCATCAATTTCATTTTGAAAGTCCTTGAATATTTATAAGTTCTATTAATTTTCACAATCAAGTAGACTTTTAACTCCAGAAGGACTCCCATACTTCTTGGACTCTCTCCTTGAGTGTTATATTCAAACACTAACTCTTCTTTTTAAAACATGATTATCTCCTAATGTTTATCTGAAGTAACAAACTTATGTTCCTTTATTTTTTTCACCTGTGACTTTATCCACACGAAGTCCTCTTGCAGTTGAACTCTTTTAAAATAGTTTTTCATGAACCAACTAAACTTAGTTGTTCCATGGCCTCTTGTCAATCATCAAAAATTCACAAGTCCTAAAAAATTCTCCCTTTTTTGATAATGAAAAACTCAGGCCCTTGTGCATTCTATTTTGATATCAACATTTTGACCTGTGAACACTAAAGCTTGGAATAGTTTAAAGAAAACTCATGCTCTTGTGCAACCCATTTCAATACAGACATCTTGACCTATGAAAGCTACAGGATGGAACAAATGAATGAGCCAGGTTAATTAATAAAATTATAAAATTTGCACAAACCTTATCGACTTCCAGCTAGCCTTTCTGATTTATTTTCCATGTCTTTATTCCTTCCACCATTTCATATCATCAATGTATTCAATTGCGTCCGATTCATCAAGATTCTAGCCTTGATATCACTAATCATATCCATTAGGTATGGAATGGAATTAAAGATAAATTACACTCAAGAATTCACATCAAAGTCCCCAAAACAAGTCCAAATCTAGGTTCATATCGATGCTTTGAACATATAAATATGCCCAAGATCACTTATCTCCCCCCTTTTGACATCATCGAAAATTATTTCAATCATATGAATGAAAAAGAATTATGGACTTTAAGAAGGGCTCACATCTTCTTGGATTCTTAAGCCTGCATATTTTTAGACTCCTTATGTGGATACGGTTTGTCCAAGTCCGTAAGAACTCTTGCATGATTAAGTCTTTTATCTTTCTTGGATGTTTGAGTCTGCACACTTTTGGACTCTTGTGTTGAATATTTCTTTGTACAAACTTCATTATATTTTCTTCTTGAGACTTTCTTTATTTCAAAAAGTCCTTATATAAGTTAGACTCTGGATGTAGGAATATGTTGATCAATCTGTTTCATATACGTGTTCCACTGCTTTGTAAAAAATTAAAATATACATAAGATCAGTAATTTTTTCCTTTTTGATGTTGACAAACTAATCCACCTTGTGTACTGTGCTTAACCTATTTTAGATACACATGTTAAATAAACCAAGTGAGAATCATGGGTTACGAATATTACAAAGTATACACACTTCCCCCTTTTGACATTATAAAAAAACTATTTCAATTATGCAAAAATCAAGTCTCTCAAGTTAGAAATTTTAAGCTCATGTCCACTGGGGCTATCATCTATACAAATACTTAAAATCCAAAAACTTAGTTAGATATAGCAAAGTATTTACAAAGAAAAGGAAATAGTCAAAAGCAAGAGACTAAAATCAAACATTTTCATTGATTATTCATAAGATGCACCAAAGATTTATAACAAAATTAAAAATAATATTAAAGCACTTGTGATGAGAGTAGAAAAGGTTTGAAAGAGTCTAAGGATAGGAGGTTTGGGCTTTTGGTAAAATTGGAGCATGAGATATAAAGTGAAATCTTTCTTGAGTTAGTCAAAGCCCTGTATAGTACAGAGTTTGTAGCCTTTTCCTTTTTTTTATTTGTCTTTAAGGCCACATTCCTCTCTAAGATGAGACCACATATGTTTAAAATTAATGTGCTAATAGTAGTGCCCTTGCCACCAACTTTTTTCATTAATACAGAAGAACCAGGTACCTAACCTATTCCATATGTGCAGATATTTCATACCCAACCCTCAATTATCCATCCTTGTTCACTAATCCTAAATATCTTTCTATAGTAAGTTCGATAGGAGAATTAGGTTCTACTGTGGGATTTTTAAACATTTCCTCATAAACAGATGTATCAATAAAATTGAATTCAA
>NW_025842177.1:0-4126 GCF_002878395.1 Capsicum annuum
ATGAGTTATTTTCCACTATCTTGATTGAGATTGTTGAAAGCTTTTAAAATGAGTGTTGAGCATGAAGTTTAAGTATGATTATTGATGTATTAAATCTTTATATTTCGAGTCCTAAGTACCATTGATGATTTTATAAGGAGATTTTGATCTCAAGTTTTATTGACAAATTTGATAAGTATTTTCAAAAGCAAAGATTGATCTTTTGATCCTAAGCTAAGCTAAGAAATACACTTTTTTCACATAGTTTGAGATTTACAGAAGAGAAGGATAATCAGTTTTAATTATTAACCTTTATGCTATTTTAAGGTGGATTTCCTAAAAGTTTTGAGCAATAAGTATGGGAGTAGTATTTAGCATCGAGTTGGGTATGATTCCAAGGTCTCATGCCCAGAACTACGTTTCACCATAAGACTAAAATTATTCTCACTTCTACATAGATGACTAAGATTGTGGTCACTTAAGTTAAGGTTCTATTCCGATGGCAAAGGTAGAATAGTTCTCCCTTACGTGGGCAAGATGTTGGACTCCATGTCAGCTCACATGGTTTACGTCGGTTAGAAGAAACTCCCTGAATACCAAAGTCTCTAAGTCCAGTCCCAAAGCTTCTATGTTTCAAAAGAAAAGAATGATGGAAAAGCTTTTATAAGACTAAGTGTTATGACTCACTAGATTTACAAGTATGATTTGTTATACACGATTGTTTATATTTTGATATTCTGAAAAATCAAGCTTATGTGAGTCATATACATCCACATGCATTTACTTTCTAATTATGATGATGTTAACTCATGCATTTTACCCTCAATACTCAATATATCCTCAAAGTGTTGATCCACATATATATATCTATGTGCTACATTGTCTTATAATATAGGTTCAATTGATCAGTATCAACAACATGAGTAGTTTGAGCATCTTTATCTATGCTCCCACAGTTAGTGAGTCCTTATGATTCGAGGGCCTACTTTTTCAGATATCCATCTTTTATATTATTGAGTTATCATTTTCAATTTAGTCTGAGTTAGTTGGGGGTCTATCCCAATGGCTCTCTAGTTCGTTATTAGTAGTAGAGGCTTGTCAGACTATGAGTTTAGTTACAAACTTTCAGTATTTGTTGTTCAAACATTATCTACCGTTTATTCAGTTCAGTTTTTGGTACAATACAATATTATTTCCTAATTTGATAATCTTGAAGTAAGGCTTAGACGTAGTAGCAGGCTTAAAGGGTTAGCTTGAGGCTACTCGTATCCTTGAGCACCGTGTGACATTCCGAGATTAGATTTCGAGGCGTTAGAACAGTCTTTCAGATTTTAGACTTATTTTAGATTACATATTTATGCTTGGTCTTGCATTCTCAGATGTCACAGTTTTCATGCATTCATGTTCAGTTATCTCATGATATTCAGTTAGCCTTCATTTCATATGCATAGAACCCTATGCATATTAGTCTAACCTCATCTCATATACCAGTACATTCAAAGTACTGATCGCCTACTCTTTTTTGTGCTATGATGTCTTATATCATAGGTTCGTACATACAGTTTTCTGACTGCGCTTAGACAGTTTAGTGTACCCAGTAGTAGTATAGGGGAGTTCTCATCCATTTAGGGCAGGATTGATTATTTCAGTTATTTTAGTTGTTCCATATTTTCAGTCAGCCGGAGTTAGTAGGGGGCTTGTCCTATCAACTCCTCAGTCAGTTAGAGGCTTTTCAGACGTTCAGACAGTCAGTTAGATAGTTAGTCAGTTTTATCAGTCTTATCAGATGTTTCAGACTTGTGAATTCATTCGTATTTATAATATTTAGACTTTATGGTTTTATCAGTCATTTTCCGCGCATGTCCATTATTATTATTATTTTATTCTATGCTCTCTACAGGTACCAACACATGGGTTATCTTGTGGTCACTTGTGACCGTAAGAACCGTTGTCGCAACTAGGGTGTATCCTCGAATCGTGACAACTATATTCACCCCTACGGCACTTTTTCGGTGCAAATTCAAGTACGAGTGTGCTACATGAATAGCTGATCTGGGGGACTTTTAGGAGTTTTTGAGGTAGTGGATGTCGTATGCTTTGGGAGTTGGTCTATTACCTCTTCCTATCTATTAAATGTCTTATTTTGTATTTAGAGACAAAGTTTTGATCCTCTTTGGACTGTTTTTGTTTCTTTCGACGTTCGAGGTGTATTTAGTCGTTCTTACACTGTGACACCAGATTTTGGGATTTGATTTGTATCTTGATTATATTTTCACTCTTACTATATATATGTGGTTCAATTCCGTTCTAGGGGTCTTGCCTTGATTTTGATATTGATTTCTCATTTTATATCAGTTTGTGTGATAGGCTTATTCGTCAAGGCTTGCCGTGACAAGTGTCATCATAGACCTTGGTTTTTGGATTGTGACATTTATATACTTGTGTAAATATAGCATGTTTGGCAAACTTTTAAAATCAACTTATTTTAAAATAAAAAGTACTTTTAAAAGGCACTTTTAGTAGAAGTCATTTGTGTTTGACCAATAAAATTTTTAAACAACAATTTTTGTGTTTTGACAAGCTGTTAAAAATATTTCTAAGTGTATTTTTCTCACAAATGCGGGACAAATAAGTGTTTTTAGGCAAAAACTGCTTCTTTTAGTTTCTTAAAAGTTTCATTTGTTACTCCCCCACAAGTATTTATTTTCTCTTGTAAACTTGGCCAAATACCACACTTTTTAAAAATAAGAACCAAGAACCTTTTAGAAAAAAATAATTATTTTTTTTAAAAATAAATTTGAAGCGGCTATCAGTAATGACTAATGAGCACTAGTAGCATCAGAATTACTGTTCAGTTTGTAGTTTAGATATATTGCAACATTGGTTATTTCATGTTGGGGAAACGACTCTTTTAGCCTCGTGTTATTACCTAATTTTGCTTTTGATCCCTATAGTATTTAATTATGCATACTTAACCTTGAACGGTAACTATGTAAATAGATCATCTATTACAGAGAGGAACAATTAAGGTGTTACATAAATATTAGTACTTGATAAAATATCTAATTGTATAATTAGAAGTCTTTCGTGACATCTCTACCTCTCAACCATATGCGACCCTCCTCGCCTCTTATTAATTTTCTTCTTGTGCGAGGACAGTTCAAAAACTCATCCAAGGGAACATTGAACTACTCAATATACTTGTTGAAAAGAAAGAAATGATAACAATGAAATTGCATTCTAAGAGCGAGCTAGTATTCATGGCAACATGTGAGTACCCTATTGAGTTAATTATACTATAACTTTAATACTGATCGATAGAGAAACAGATTATCTTTGATAATATGGAAATCAAGGCATAAGTATACTATATAAATACTACCTGCATCCCAAATTACCCGTCTCAAATTGAGATGGCACATTGATTAAGAAAAATAATAACATGTTTAGTTTAGCATAGTACCCCTATTAAATAATGTTTACAATTTAATTTGAAGAAAAATTAATTAATGCAAAGGGTAAAACATGAAAATAATTTTTTGTCTTGTCTTGATTAATGAAAAAAAAAAAAGTAAAATAAGAAATCAAATTAGAAAATATGGAACGGAGGGAGTATGTATTAACTTTTTGTAAAATGTATGTGTATAGCGACATATCTTGTATTAAAAAATGGAAGCTCGGTGCACTAAAGCTACCGCTATACGTGGTGTTCAGGGAAGGGCACCACCACAAGGGTATATTGTACGCAGCCTTGCTTTGCATTTCTACCAGAGATACTGTTTCCAAGGCTTGAACATGTCACCTCACATTACTTAATCTACATGTTGTCGTTTAAGAAAAGTATTCACACTACAACTCTGATATTCCTGTTACTTAATCTACATGTGTTAATTATATTATTTTTCAATACTAGAGTGATATTGACACAATCTCAGAAAGTGAAACGAAAAATAAACTTACAAAGTAGCAGACAGATGCATTACGCTAATATTATTACTTTTAAGTCCAGTGATACTATAACCATTAAAAGAATGTTTAGATTCTATGACTACTCACAGTTGTTGTATTGGATCTATTTACTGTATTGACATAATAAATCTTTATTCCTCAATAAAAAAAGTAAAATCCTCATGTAAACACAATAAAG
>NW_025842178.1:0-1592 GCF_002878395.1 Capsicum annuum
TAAATTTAAAAAAAATAGTTTTGAATTTTTTTTTTGAAAAGTAAATTAAAAAAAATACAGGGAGGGGGCTGCTAGGGTGTTGGTAAGAAAAGTTTGAATTTAATTTTAAAAAATTAAATACTTTTTCGAAAGGGGCTGGTAGAGGGGAGGGGTCAGGGTAGGGAGGGAATGGGGTACGAAAAAAATTTGAAATAGTTTTTAAAAAGTTAAATATTTTCTTGGATGGGGGTGATAAGGGTGGGGTTGGTAGAGGATTGGCGGTAGGGGTAGGGGTGAATGATTTTGAGAGTTGTATGAAGATTTCAACTTGATAGTGAGGTTGAAAGAGAGTTTGAAAAATGTTTTTCTTAGTCTTTGAAGGGAAATCATTTTTCATAAATTTGAGAAAAATAAGTTGATCTAGAAAATATTTTTAAAAATATTTAAGCAAATCAAACATGAGATAATTGTAAAATACTTTTCATAAACAAGAAGGATGGCGTAAATACAAAAATAGCATACCTTCTACACATCCTTCGCCTTCTTCTAGTTTGTTGGAAGACTAGATACGACGAGCATGTGCTAGTACGAACTCAATATATGTCATATTTTTTTATTTTTATTTATGGGACACTATAGGACACTAATGAAATTTAGAAAGTCAATTAGTTTGGTATGATTATTAAATATTTTAATTAAATTATTAAAGGTTATTGAGATTTATAAAAATTTTATACGTAGTAATATATAATACTTTCTCTGTTCCAATTTTTGTGTTACAAATGGAATCCAGAGAGTCAATCAATTTTTATATAGTTTTTAATATTTGAGTTGTTAATTATTATGATTTATAAGAATTTTTACATAGTTTTTAAATATCATGTGAAATTCCTCTGCTCCAATTTATCTGGCATTGATTTCAAGGGTAGTTGGGATGATCACTTACCTTTGATTGAGTTTGCATACAACAAAAGTTATCATTCCAGTATTCGGATGGTTACATTTGACGCTGTCTATGGTAGGAGATGCAGATCTCCAGTCGGTTGGTTCGAAGTTAGTGAGGCCTCAGTTATAGGGACTGACTTAGTATTTGATGCCTTAGAAAAAGTCCAGTTGATCATAGGAAGACTTCGAGCTGCTCAGAGCCGACAGAAGTCTTATGCAGATATAAGCACAAAGGATCTTGAGTTTGAGATTAGTGACTATGTTTATCTAAAGATCTCTCCCATGAAGGGAGTGAAGATATTCAGCAAGGAAAGCTCAATCCCTGATATGTCAGTCCCTTCAAGATTCTCAGTCGTTTCGGCAAGGTAGCTTATGAGCTTGAATTGCCTTTAGATCTAGCTGCAGTTCATCCAGTGTTCCATGTCTCCTTGCTAATAAAGTGCATAGGTGACCCAGTAGTTGTAGTCCCTATAGAGGGTATAGATGTTCAGAAAAAACTCTCTTATGAAGAGATTCCTGTCAAAATTCTTGACTACTAGACTCGTAGATTGAGGAATAAAGAAGTTCCTCTAGTCAAAATTATTTGACGGAATAAGTCCGCTTAGGGAGCTACTTAGGAAAAAGAAGCAGATTTGCGGGACAAGTACCGTTGCCTCTTCTCTGCAAAC
>NW_025842179.1:0-1545 GCF_002878395.1 Capsicum annuum
TGTTTTGTGATGCGTCTCGTATAGGACCAGGCTATGTATTTATGCAACATGTTAAGGTTGTGGTCTATTCTTCTAGGCAGTTTATGGTTCATGAAAAGAACTACCTGACTCATGATCTAGTGTTGGCAGCTGTGGTTTTTGCTTTGAAGATTTGGCGCCACTATCTATATGAGGTGATTGTCGATATCTATTCAAATCATAAGATCTTGTAGTATGTGTTTACTTAGAAGGAGTTAAATCTCATAGAGGTGGCTTGAATTGCTCAAAGATTATGATATGAGTCTTCACTATCACCAAGGTAAAGCTAATGTTGTTTCTTATGCTCTTAGTAGGTTATCTATGGGGACCTTATCCCATATTAATGAGGAGAAAAAATGATTAGTGAAGGACATTTTAGTACATGACTTACAATGAGTATCCTAGTGAGAAGAGAGCTTATGATGTGTTAAGCATGTTCATAAGAGTCACTTAGAGTAAGTCAAGCTAAGAGGTTCTGAATCCATCAAGTTGTAGTGCTAGATTTTGCAAGAGTCATATTTTAACGAACATAACTTGATGTATATGTGGTATTTTGAAAAATTTAGACCCACCATATTGTAGAGAATAGAATTATCTTTCCAACGATACCAATTTTACCAAAATCAAACACCCAATCAAGAAGTTATGGCTTTGTAACGTGAAGTGCATTGCCTAACAAATTGCCTAAGGCTACTGGAATGGTTGTCATAAGTTGTGCGATGCACAACCTAACTTATTCCATAAGTTATGCAACACACAACCTAACTTAGGCGATAAGTTGTGCGCTGCACAACCTAGCTTACGCGATAAGTTGTGCATCACATATCTTATAGCAAAAGTGACATAACACACCCCATTTTTGAGTTATTTTAAGGGCAGAATAGGTATTTCCAACCCCTATATAAGCCTATAACATGGGATTTAGCCCCAATTCAACCAAAGATTACCGTCAGTTGAATAAGGTAACAGTGAAGAATAAATAGCTTCTTCCTAGGATTGATGATCTTTTTGATCAGCTTCAGGGCGCTAGATGCTTCTTTAAGATTGACCTTATTTTGGGGTTTCATCAGTTGAAAAGTCAGGAGATTAATATTCCCAAGACTACTTTCCAAACCAATATGGTCACTATGAATTTTTAGTTATGTCATTTAGGTTGACTAATGCTCGACTCTGTTAATGGTTCTTATAAATTGGGTTTTCGGTTAGTTTTTGGATTTGTTTAAGATAGTGTTTATTGATGGTATCTTAGTTTATTCTAAGAGTGAGGAGGATTATACCAATCACCTCTAAATTATGTTGCATACGCTTAAGAATCAAAAGTTGCATGCTAAGTTTTCAAAGAGTGAGTTTTGGTTGAATATTGAGACTTCACTTGGTCATGTCATTTCTAGTGAGGGGATCAAGATGGATCCACAGAAAGTGGAAGTGGTGAAGAAATAGCCTAGATTCACGACTCCGACCGACACTATTAGCTTCTTGGGTCTGGTTGGGTATTATAGGAGGTTTATAGATAGTTTCTCATCTATT
>NW_025842180.1:0-2342 GCF_002878395.1 Capsicum annuum
TGATTTCAACTATGCTCAAGATGTCCATGTAAGGTGTTTGATAAAATTCCTAAGAAACTAAAAATCATGTAATATAGCTAAATTGTGACTAAGTGAAGGATTCATGATATGGCCTTACGTTCCAATGACTTCTATGTTGATAATGTGCCTTGTAAATGTTGTTGGAATACTCATGAACTATTTTTATGAGATTATGCTATGTTTACTTGAAAATCCTACTTATGAACAAGATGTATGATAACCATGAAATCCACATGAACTTCCACGCTATTGGTATTTGTTGCCAATATGATTATGCAATGAACATGATATTAAGATTGTGCAAGTTCTTCCATGTGGTATGAAATCCTTTTCATGCAATACATTGTTGATAACCATGCTTAGTATGAGATCCCTACTTATGATATTATAAATTATGGACTCTACTCTTATGATCAAGTCAGTCATGTGTGTCAGTTTCCTTCCATCGAGTCCTCGGGGTACTTGTACCCGAAAACTATAGTTGTGTGCCTAGATCCATGTCATATTTCACGATATCTGAAATCAAGCTATGATTCCATAAACTTCAGTCAGTCATGTGACTCAGGAAAACCTCATGATCTTAGTCAGTTGTCAGATATCAGTAACATTTCTCCAGTCAATGGAATTTAGTAAGATTAAGTCATGCACAGTTAGTTATTCATGTCTAGTCCCTCCAGATAGGAGTAGAGGTTAGCACCGAGTGAACCCAAGGATGGGAACTCACCTACTAGTTTAGGGTGTGCTTATTAGTAGTCATCCTTGTGTTCTAGTACTACGTAACCAGCGTAGGTTGAGACATCTTAACCCATCAGATTAGGGTTGATGAGGTGGCTTAACCTATTAGTGTAGGTTTTACACTATTCTCATTGAGTACCCACCAGATAAGGGTCACTCACAGGCTGTCCTTACCCGTGGCATGGTATTGACACCCCTCCAGTAGGGGTAGAGATTGGACCCAAGCTTAGCCATTACAGCCTACATTGGGCATGTCAGTTAAACACTACTTCCCACAGTTTCAGTATCAGTCTCAGTAAAAGAATTCAGGGCGTTCTTTGAATTTCAGTATATATAGGACTATCAGATATAGTCGTCTATATTATCAGTTTTAGTATCAGTCATTACAGTTATTAGTAAACCATGTATTAGCTTACAGGTCATGTTATCATGTATTCACGGTCCCAGTTTCTATATAAGTGTGTTTGCACTCCCACGTTCATTTTTGTCAGTCAGTGTTGTATATACATGAAAACCTTTATGTTCAGCCTACCTTCCTCATATACTCAGTACTCCAGTTTAACTGATGCATTTGCGCTATGGTGCTTTCTTTTCATGCTACACCATAGGTTCTGAGACACGAGCTCCAGCCCAACAGTAGCGGTAGAATTCCAGTCGCAGAGACACAATGAGTCCTCATTGATTCGAGGATAATATGATTTGATACATTTATTTATTTCTTTAGTTTAGTTTTATGGAGTTAGTTGGAGACATATTCCTTCAACTCCTTATTCAGATAGTTTAAAGGCTTTCAGATTTATGTTCAGATTTATATTCAGATTGAGTTGTTTTAGGTATTTTCACCCACATGATTGTATTCATTTGAACCTTATGGCCTTATAGTTCTATGTATTCCATATTATTATATCATAATTTGTAGTATACAGGTACAGAAATCAGTCATGGGTTAGCTTGTGGTCCCTCGGGATCATGAGCACCGTGTAGCATTTTGGTTCAGCGAATCGGGGTATTACAAACTTGGTATCAGAGCCAGGTTCAATAGAGTCCTAGGAAGTCTGAAAGCTGCATCTAGTAGAGTCTGGTACATGGGTGTGTTGCGCACTACATTTATGTGCAGAAGGCTATAAGATGTTTTAGGAATAGTCCCCTTTCTTCATTATTCATGTCATGCTAGTGACCATAATCACAAGTTAAACTCTTTGTCTAATCCATTCTTCTCTTATTCCAGACCATGGCCCCAAAGAGAAGAAACCAGCCAGCTCCTTAGCTCGAAGGTCCTTTGGGTGAACATATTTAGTGATCTATTTTTATGGTTTCCAATAGATTATTCATCTGTTGTGAAAGGTTGGTTATATGTTGCAATAGATAAACTACCAATCATTCCAGTCAATACGGTGGCTACTCCCAAAGCAACTAGGGTTTGGGACTTTACCCGAATAAACCCTCCATTTTTCCATGGGTTTAAGTCTGATGAGGACCCTCAGGAGTTCATTGACCAAGTCCAGAAGGTCATCGACATCATGGGTGTTACTTCTATTGAGAGTGCTGAGTTAGCCTCCTACCAGTTATAGGATGTTGCTCATGAT
>NW_025842181.1:0-4283 GCF_002878395.1 Capsicum annuum
AAATTTAAGTTGTGTCAGTTTCCTTCCATTGAGTCTTGGGGGTACTTGTACCCAAAAAATATAGTTGTGTACCTAGAGCCATGTCATGTTTTCATGATACTCTCAGTCAAGGCATGATCTATAGAATTCAGTCAATCATGTGACTCAGGAAAACTCAGAAATCTCAGTAATCTCAGTAGTCTAGTAATCCTAGTAATCTTAGGGCGCAGTAACCTCAGCAACCTCAGTATTCATAGTCAATCTCAGTAACATCAGTACTCTCAACCAGTCCTTAGAACTCAGTACATTCTGTCAGTCATTCGAATCCAAAAAATTTAGTTTATCTCTGCTAAACAATACCACTAGTATCAACCTAGTTAATTAGTATTAGTTCAGCTAATCAGTTTAGCTTAGTTATTCAGTTCAGTATAGTTATTAAGTTTAGTTTCCTTCAGATGGGAGTAGAAGTTAGTACCGAGTTAACCCAAGGATGGGAACTCACCTGCCAGTTCAGGGTGTGATTCTTAGTAGTCATCCTTATGTTCCAGAACTACGTAGCCAGCGTAGGTTAAGATATCTTAACCCATTAGATTAGGTTTGATGATGTGGCTTAACCCATCAGTTTAGGGTTCCCACCATTCGCATTATGTACCTGCCAGCATAGGGTTCTCACAGCTGTCCTTACTAGTGGTGCGGTATTGACACCCCTCCAGTCAGGGCAGAGATTGGACCCTAGCTTAGCTGTTATAGCGTATTTGGGGCATGTCAGCTAGATAACTACTTCCCATAGTTTCAGTTACATATTTAAGGACTGTCAACTATACCTACCCAGTCTTCGTAAAGAACTCAGATATCTCTTCAGATTTCAGTATATCAGTGTTGTCAAATGCAGTCAACTCAGAAATAAAATTGAACTTAGATAGTTTCGCTAAGATTTATGGACTTTCAGATATAGTAACTTATGCTATCAATCACAAAATTTATTAGAGCTCATGTTATCAGTACTCAACTTCAGGACTATCAAATACAGTCAATCAGACCAGTTCTTCATAACATGAACTGTCAGAAACAATTATTCCTTTATCAGTAATATAGTACCAGTATCCCAGTATTCAGTAATACAGTATCAGATCTATCACTTATTAGTGATTTATATATCAATATCAGTAAACTCAGTCTTTCAGAAACTCATTATTAGTACACTCATGTTGTCAGTATTCAGACTTAGTAGTCCGTATCTCCATGAGTTCAGTTACAGTTACGTATGTATGTATGTACTCTAACATTCATATGAGTCAGTATTGTCCATGCATATAACCCTTTGCATTTAGCCTACCTCACTCGTATACTCAGTACATTCGGACGTACTGAAACATTTGCGCTATGGTCCTTTCTCTTATGTTACACCATAAGTTCAGAGGCATGAACTCCAAATCAGCAGTAGATTCCAGGATCAACAGTCAGATTTAGACGTGAGTCCTCATCCTTCGAGGATATGATGATTATTTCTATTTCAGTTTTCACTTTATTTATGTAGTTAGAGTTAGTTGGGGACATGTCCCATCAACTCCTTATTCAGATCAATTAGAGGCTTTCAAACTAAATGTCAGATTAGATGTTCAGACTTTAGTATTTATGTTCCTTTTTTGGTATTATTATACCATATTTTTCAAATATGTATTAGTATTAAACCTTATGGCCTTACAGTTTATGTTTCCATATATTTTATGAGATATTATGTAGTTTACAGGTACAGATATTAGTCATGGGTTAGCTTGCGGTTCTTCAAGGTCATGAGCACCGCGTAGCATTTTGGTTCAGAAAATCGGGACGTTACAAACTTGGTATCAGAGCCTAAGGTTCAATAGTGTCCTAGGAAGTCTTGAAGTTGCATCAAGTAGAGTCTAATACATGGGCTTGTTGTGCACCACACTTATGTGCAAGAGGCTATGAGATGTTTTTGGAATAGTTGCCCTTCTTTCATGTCTCAAGATCGTGCTACACCAAGTTTCTTTAAGGAAACCATGTAGATTCATATCATACACCCCTCATGTTCACTTTACCTTACTTTTAAGGTAATAGAAACAGTGAAGTTAAAAGTCCTAAAGACAGGGCTTTCTCAGACAGTCCCTAGAGTCAGTTATGAGATTAGAAATAGACTCAAACAGTATCCCATCAGTTTATTATTGTTCCAAGGTCGTACAGATTTTATTCATGATCATGAGAACTCATTCTTGAACCCAAAAGTTTAGTAGTAGTAGAGTTGGGATAGTATTATTCTATTTGATCATATTATGTATTCATGGGGATTAGATCAGTAGACTTGAATAGTACGAGATAAACACTTAAGTTTATTGACTCAAAATTAAGCATGAAGGTTTCAATGTGATATTAGCAGTACATAAGGAAACAGAATAAGATGATGTGCTTAGTAAGACAGACATGTGTTGAACATAATGTAGGTATGTGATGGTAGATCAAGTACCTAAGCCAGGCCCTTAGATTTTAGTAGTGGAGCCAGTATGTATAGAATGTAGTAAGGGAAGACGATTCCAGACCCATTCTCATCTCAGTGCAGAGTTTTTCACTGCAGCTATCATGAAACCAACTCAGGCATTGCATAGCAACTCTATTGTCACAAACTATAATCATGTATGAATTTAATTTCCAGCATAAGGAGTCCCTTTCACTCCACAGTATGAGTCATGTTCTATGAGAACAATCTACTTTCACGCACTTTCCATGGGATTATGTGTTCCTTCAGTTCCCAATATAAGGTGTTCAGTTCCAGATCCCTCAGTATTCGAATCATGTCCCACGAGTATAGAAAACTTTAGAATTAGGTCATGTTGCTCATTACTCATGTACGCATATCATGCTTTCCAGTAAACTGAACTTCCATGACTCATGCTATGCCCTTACAGATCAAATACATTTAGAATATGTCATATATATCCTCAGTTCAGACCTTATTGGTATATCCAAACTACTGATATTTTATTCCTCAAGTTTCAGTCATGTATCAAGTTTAGTTTGTATCTATTCATGTTTCAGGTCCTCTTAATTTACTCCTCTAGTTAGCTCTCTTTATGGAACAGTGTAGTGATTAGCAGTTCTTTAGATAAGGGAAGATTGTTGCATGCTTACTTTACAAGAGGGTGTAGTTGTGAAGATAGGCTTGCATGTCATGATAAATGTACAAGTAAACATCTAGAAAGGGGTCGTATTTAGAAGTTGGGAAAGTACAAAGTGTAAGCGTACATTTAGATCCTTGACTTATGTCAGTCCCCAGCATGTAGCCATCAAAAAACTCAATTGCCAACTTAATTATAGTTTCAGTATCCAGCACTCAGTGATCAATGTTCAGTCCTTGAATTTAGTACTTTTGTACTGGATATAGGCTTAGTTATAATCTCATCTTCAGTTTAGTA
This sequence comes from Capsicum annuum, assembly GCF_002878395.1. Taxonomy (NCBI): domain Eukaryota; kingdom Viridiplantae; phylum Streptophyta; class Magnoliopsida; order Solanales; family Solanaceae; genus Capsicum; species Capsicum annuum. The sequence goes on from NW_025842181.1 coordinate 3,411, forward strand.
ACCAAATTTGAAACTCAGTTTAGTTACAGATAGGCTTGACCATACCATTCAGGTTGTCAGTAATTAGTTATCAGAGTTTCAGTACCCTAGTTTATAGAATTACTCAGAGCCATGTAATATGCTTGGTCTCGCATTCGAAAATAATACAGACTTCATGAATCTATGCTCAGATACCTCATTCTATCAATTAGTCCTTATATTCTATGCATAAAACTCAAAAATCTAAGCCCAGCTATTCAGACTAAGTATAGTTTAGCTTTGTAGAGCCAGTATTCAGCTATTAGTTATTCAGTTAATCAGATAAGTTAGTGTATTTAGGCACTCGTGTTCAGCTCAGTACATGTATCATGTATCAGTTTCAGATCCTAGCTATTCAGTCATGAATCAGTTCCTATGTGTCTTGTGCATCACCTCAATTTCCCTCAGTAGCTCATCTAAGTTAGTATTCTTTGAGGGACATAGTTTCCCAAGGGTGAGATACATCATACCCCCAAAATGTCATGACATAAATATGCTGCTCTATTTTTTTTTTATGAATCCAGTATGGAGAAGGGGTACTCATTAGTTAACCTTGAAACTCCACCTTCAGTCGTAGGCCATGTTTTTATGATTCAGTTCAGATCATGATATTCAGTGTATCTACCATGTCCCAGACTTAGCTATGTTCTCATGTTTTCGATCATGCATATGGAGTAATTAATATGAAACTTATCGGTATTATCAGTTTAAGGTAACAATTTTCCTTAATCTTACTCGTTCTCATGTTCATATTTCAGTGCTAAAGTTGGTATTCAGATCCATGCTCAGTTTTTAGTTCGAACTTGATAACTTTACCATTGCATGTTCATGAGTAAGTTTAGTCATGAATTCACA
>NW_025842182.1:0-1095 GCF_002878395.1 Capsicum annuum
ATGAGGAGATTTCCCAATCTTTCCAACACCTTGGATATAACCCTTTTTGCCTTTTCCAAACAACAAACCTCCCCCTTTAAGTGCCTTGAGGGAGAGAAAACAATCAACCCTCCCAGTCATGTGTCTTGAACAACCACTATCCATAAACAATTTTTAGGGTGACATTCTCTTTTTCTAACACTTTTTCTTCTTTATATCCTGTAATGGCCATTAGAAAGCAATAGAAACTTGATATTATTTTCTTCTCACCATGTTTCAGCATGAACCCATCTCCATACTCTTTGTCTTTCTTAGATTTATTTGAGAAGTCTTCCGATGCAGCCAATACCTTCTTTATTATAACCTAGTTTCATCCGTTCATCTTGATTTTTCATGATTTTGATCATTCTTTTGCATTTGGTAGTTTCTCATAAAGCTTCAGAGCTACCACCTTTGCGGTAACATTCAATTTTACCATTTCTTTTGCTAAGATGACCACCCATTTTTATAGAATGAACAATCCTTGTTGCTAAAGATGCAACATTAGTGTCTTCTTCACTCGAGTCAGACTCTAAAGCCTTCAAAGTCAGCAATCTCTCCCTTTTTTCTCCCTTAATTTCTACCCCTAGTTTCATTATAGCAGCCATGATGACCAGAACACTCTAGGTATCAACCTTTTAGAGTGAACCTACTTTGATACCAATTGTTGGAACCCTTGTGGGTTCACAACAAAGTGAGAGACCAGGTTCAAAGTCAATCACAAGTAATAGAATAGTAAAGAAACTATGAGTTGCTAGAAAATTAAAGGCAGTGCAGGGCAGTAAGAACACACAAGATTTAATGTGGATACCTCCTTGCTCAAGGGAGGAAAAATCACGGCTTTCTTTCACAAGCACCTACGAAATTCATTATAATCAACCTCTTGATTATAGAATCTTTTTCATCCTAACTCTAGGCTCTTTTTGCTTTTAGTAACTCTACTACACGCTCATCTTCGCAGCTCTACCAAGGACCCTCTACACTGACTACCTCTAATGATTATCAAGCTTTGGATACTCTACCTAATCATTCTCGAGAAACTACTAAGCAAGACATTAGTCTTATAGCATGAGTAAT
>NW_025842183.1:0-4244 GCF_002878395.1 Capsicum annuum
GAAGGCCTGCAGATTGTTCAGAGTATTATTAGTAGTGATATTTTGGTCTACTAGGGGCCTTGTCCCAGTTTCTTTTCCGACAGATGTTTAGTTCTTAGTAGAGATTTCGTAGACTGATGTCAGATATTATCATTCAGATACATTTTTGGACTTGACCATGTTTCCGTATTAAATTTCAATTCCGCATTATCTCATGTTTATGAATGTTGTGCATGATAACCAGATACAGGAAGGGTGATTTGGGCCTTCATGGTTCGGGATACTCGTCATGGCTAGGGCCCAGGTTTGGGTCGTGACTAACTTGGTATCAGAGCATGGTTCATGGTCCCAAGGTGTCTGCGAAATTGCGTCGGGTAGAGTCTTGTTTATGGGTATGTAGCGCGCCACACTCATAGCCAGGAGGCTACTAGGCGTTTAGGAATGTCTCTCTTTCTTCATGTTTTAGTTCATGCTATAGAGTCAGAATGTTCCTCCTTTATACTCTAATTCGTGCTATGGTGTTGCCCATGCGAAATTAACAGTTATCCTGATTCTTTCCTTACTCTGATGTTATCAGACATGTCTCATTATTGGGTTGATTCAAGCACAGAGTTTAGAGTTTAAATGGTATGGTTCTTCCTGATTGAATCATATAAGAGTTTTACAAGGACTTGGTAAGAGTCCTTTAGAGCTTCAGAGAGTGTATTGGTTCTGGTGTGAACCTTGATCTTAATGAAATTGTGTTTTTCAGCCTGCAGTATTAAGGGTATTTGGTCCTTTTCAAAAATTTATGTTGCAGATGTCATACTTAAGAGGGAATAATGTGTAGAAGAATGTTGGAACTGCATTTCCACCCAAATAGTAGTATGAGTTAAAGTGTTGTTGTCATGACCTATTGGTAATGAAATTAGACCAAGAAGTTGGTGATGTGAAGTCACAAAGTTAGAAGTCAGAGTGATTTACCCCTTTATAGTGATAAACTAATGTGGTAGCTAGCAGCATGTGTGGACGGTATGGTAGTCCATGGAGGAGGTGTTTGACTCTGATTTTATATATACAAAGTAAGATGTGTATTCTTAGTTCATTGAATATGACGTATTAAAATTTCTATCTCATGTAATTTTGTCGTCAAAGTGTTGTTGAAAAATAAAGTCTAGTGAAACCGTGTGAGGCTCTTTCGATTCACTAGCATAGTTGCTTTGGTGTCCATTTCATTTTCTTATTCAAAATACAAAAATCAAAGTCTAGTGAAGCTGTGTGAGGCCTATTTCGATTCACTAGCAACTTGTTGTTCAACTTGTTGTTCTTGTGTTGGTTGAATATTTGCATAGTCGAATCTTTTCGCATGAGATTGAGTGGCAATGAAGTCATACGTCCTTGTGTGTTAGTTTAGTAGAAGGAAGAGAAGGAGTTATTAGTTAAGGTGAATTGTTGTCTACTTGAAGTATGAAAATGGCTAGATGAGCCAGTAAGTAATAATTATAGACTTATGGTTGCTTGTGGAATTTGAAGGTAGTCTAAATGTAGCTTGGGCAAGTAAGTGTGATGTGAGAAAGCCGTATAAGTAGATAGGATTGTATGGGGTTATAATATAAGATTAAGGTTGACCATGCCTATTACGTGACTTTATCCTCTCCTTGACCCTCTTTCAGTTGGTAGTTGTAAACTAGTACTACTTGTGAGAAGGTATGTAGCAGATTTTTGAGGTATTTGGGTAGAATGTCCCAATTTGACGGACTAGTATAGTATGTTGCCTTCTTCATTGGTGGTAGATGATTGGTGCTAGACCATTGGCTTGAATTTAATGTAGGATGTGGACGTAAGAATAGTGGCTTAAGATAATGATGAATGTTTTGTGAGAATTGTGTGTCAATTTGGGTTGTAAATCATGCTTAGCACTAGACATTAAGTTTGAACAGTTGATGTCCATAAAGGTGTACGTGATGATTTCTTGGTTAATGATACTAGTTATATGGAAGTGATCTAATAGGCTTGAATGGTGTATGCAATAGATTAAGTTTATTTGATTCGTAACAAGGTATGACGTTGTATGTATGAGGTAGAAGTACGCCCAAGGTGATATCGAGTTGTGGCATTTTCTAAGACTATTACATATTGCGTGTGGCTAGTAGACATAGTAGTACCGTTGAGTTGCTAGGTAAGGTTCCTTCTATGATATAAGTTATGCGATTGACGGTCTAATGTTAGAAGGTTAAGTAGTGTAGAGTGGATTTTTATGTGATAAGAAGGGAGGATGTGTATGTATGCTCATGAGAGTGCGAGTTTTAGGTTGATGACGATTGATAATAGCAAAATTTAAGAGTAGCGTTCCGGGAAAGCAGTGTCTTTAGAGTATGCGTTAAGTAGTCATAACGCACTGTAAAAGTCGTGTATAGATTAGCCTTTAATAGTGTGCTCTTAGACTTGAAAATTTTCTAAGTGTAATGAGGACTTAGAGTCATTTTAGCTGGCAATCTTTGGGATACAACTTTTCAACCTTTCCGACCTCCGTTTTTAGATTTTTTTGTTGCGTTGCAATGGGGCAAGCCTATAGAACATCTCGGGTGAGTTTCAGAATTTTCGGACATCGTTTAGGGCGCGTTTGATTTCCAAAATAGTATCACCATGCGATATGCATGCGTTGCATGATCCATCGCATGGTGGCAACATGCGATATAGCATGCGTCACATGCTCTACTGCGGTGGAAAATAGCATGCGACGCATGGTCTGCGACACGTACCTGAGAATTTCAGCATTTATACTCTATCTCATAAAGGGAATTTGGGTCAAATTCCACCCATAGTAATTCGGCCTAAACATCAAATTTGAGTCGTAAAACAGCACTTTAGCCCCAAATTAATATTCTTCCCAAATTGAAATCATCCTTCCCTACCAAGAACATAAATCCTAACTCTTAAGTGTTTAGAGGCATGGATGTCCATGCCTATAGTGATGTTAGTCATGAGTGGATGATTTTGGGGTTAGAGGAAGTTATGATTAGTATCCCCTATTGCATTGAGAATTGTGGTTATATATTTATAAGAAGTTAAGTTCTTAAGTCTAGGATTGTGACTTTGATCTAAGGGGGAGATGGTGATTTAAGGTAGTTTCTGAATCTTTCATATTGTGGCATGTCAGGGAAGAGTCATGATGGACTTACTCCTATTCAAGTGTGTTCCTCCTACTTCAGTTTAAGCGTTCATGCCACCAATGTCTTATGTATTCAAGCCCTGCCGATGTCTAAGGTTTGAGTTCTCGATGTAATTCATGTCATGATTCTGATGTCCAAACAAGAAGCAATAATATACCTCAGTGACCTAATACTCCAAGTATCCGAGCCATAGGTTATGTTGCTCATGATCCAATCCTATGTTTCATGACATGGTTGGCCCTAAGGAAATATGTTTCTGTATGTTGCGAAATCATTCTATGTCGGAATTAGCCAAAGTGATAAAGTCTATGCTAACTCGTGGAAAATTTTCAGCTCCTTGAATGGGGAGCAAGCACTTTAAGTGAAATCCTTATCTTAGTTGTTAGTGACGTAAAATTTCAACTTTATGCCATATAGCTCATGATATGTGCATCCATATTTCTCCTTTTGGTCTGTCCTAGGGAAGCCAAAATGTGTTGTGTTCATGCCGAACGACCCTTTACTTATGATCCAGACACTAGATATCAGGAGCACTCCATTTCTATTCTATCGTATCTTTACTCTATGTCCCTCCTCGAGTAGTGTATAAGTATGAGTGATGGTCTGATGATGTTACTTTCATTCATGATGTGTATGCTCGGATCCCTTAATGACCCTCATGTGTTCATATGATGGTGTTTGTGGAAGTGTAGTAGTGTGTTAGGTATGGGAGTAGATGTTCTTGAAGGTGAGAAATTTGATGTGATTCTCGAGCTGGGGTTATAGGTGAAAGGGAAAGGAAGGAGATGAACTTTTATTGTGCGAAATATCTAAGAAAAAAAAATATGGTGAAACTATTTGTGAGAGTGATTGAAATTGTTGATCTTAGTGGGGAGAGATCCATGTAGTGGGTGTAGTAAGGATAGGCTTAAATTTTTCTGTTGGGTGAAGAAATGAACCAAGGTCCCATGTGATTTGTATTCCATGAATTAAGACTTGAGTTGTTGGATTATAATGATGAGGTGAGATGATCCTGAATATGATGTAGAAACAGGGTCCCGTAGTTTAAGTTAGCACCTTTTCCTCCGAGTGAGGCTTCAACATTTAAAGTATATTATAGCGAGAATCTTAATA
>NW_025842184.1:0-2596 GCF_002878395.1 Capsicum annuum
CCGTGTGCCTAGAGCCATGTCATGTTATCATGATATCTCAGTCAAGCAATGATCTATAGAACTCAGTCAGTCATATGACTTAAGAAATATCAGAAATCTCATGATCTCAATAAATTCTTATATAGTAGTACTATTTCATCAGTCAACGGAAGTCAGTTACTCAGTCCATGTACAGCCAGTTAAATCATGTTCAGTCTTTTCAGATGGAAGTAGAAGTTATCACCGAGTGAACCCAAGGATGGGAACTCACTTGCTAGTTTAGGGTGTGATTCTTAGTAGTCATCCTTGGGTTCTAGAACTACGTAGCCAGCGTAGGTTGAGATATCTTAACCTGACAGATTAGGTTTGATGAGGTGGCTTAACCTGTCAGTTTAGGGTTCCCACTGTTCTCATTCGAGTACATTCCAGCTAAGGGTCACTCACAGCTGTCCTTACCAGTGGCGCGGTATTGACACCCTTTCAGTCGGGGCAGAGATTGGACCCCAACCTAGCTAATGCATTATTGGGGCATATCGATTAAGCAACTACCTCCCACAGTTTCAGTCCTAATATCAGTAAAAGAACTCAGATAGTTCTTCATATTTCAGTATACCAGGACTATCAGTTATAGTACGAAACTCAGGTAGTTCCATCAGATTTAGGACTGTCAGACACAGTCATCCATGTTATCAAAATTTCAGTATCAGTTATGTTAGATAACAGTAAACCATGTATTAGTGTACAGATCCAGATATCATGTATTTACTATTTTAGTTACTATGTATGCATGTTTGTACTCTTACGTTCATGTCAGTCAGTCAGTTAGCATTGTTCATGCATGTAAACCCTTTTGCATTTAGCCTACCTCACTTGTATACTCAATACTCCCAGTTGTACTGACGTATTTGCGCTATGGTTCTTCTTTTATGTTACACCATAGGTTCAGAGACACGAGTTCCAGATCAGAAGTAGCATTCCAGTCGCAGAGTTGCAGTGAGTCCTCATCCATTCAAGGACGATATTATTTTATTTCATTTATTATTTCAGTTCAGTTTTGCTAGACGGAGTTAGTTGGAGACATGTTCCTTCAACTCCTTATTTTAGATAGTATTTAGAGGCTTTCAGATTTAGTTCAAATTTTAGATTCATCTTTCAATTGGTTTGGGTATTTGTTACCCTATATGGATGTTATTATTTATCAGATATTCTACATAGTTGAACCTTATGGCCTATTGTTCATGTTTTCTGTATTCTACAAGTATATTATGCAGTGTACAAGTACAGATATCAATCATGGGTTAGCTTGTGGTCCCTCAGGGTCATAAGCACCGTGTAGCATTCCGGTTCAGTAAATTGGGATGTTACAAACTTGGTATCAGAGCCTAAGGTTCAATAGAGTCCTAGGAAGTCTGAAATCCGCATTTAGTAGAGTCTTGTGCATGGGTGTGTTGCGCGCCACATTTATATGCAAGAGGCTATGAGATGTTTTAGGAACAGTTTCCCCTCTTTCAGTATTTATGTCGTGCTAGTGAGCATAATCTCAGGTTAAATCTCAGTCTAATCCGTTCTTCTCTTATTTCAGAATATGCCTCCAAAGAGAAGAAACCAGCCCGCACCTCAATCCAAAGATCCTTTGGGCAAATATGTTTCTCATGTGGAGTTTAGGGTTACATTCACCATACTTGATCCGTCTGTGGCTGCCCAAAATAAACGGCCACTAGTTATTCCGGCCAATCCAGTGGCTAACTCAGGCACAACTAGGATTTGGGACTTCACCTGAATGGACCCTCCATCTTTCTTTGGGTCTAAGTCTGATGAAGACACTCAAGAATTCATTGACCAAGTCTATGAGGTCATAGACATCATAGGAGTTACTTATTATTAGAGTGCTGAGTTAGCCGCATACCAGTTATAGGATGCTGCTCACACTTGTTACAAATAGTGGAAGTCCGAGAGGGTAGATGGTGCAGGTCCTATAGAGTGGGAGGAATTTGTCACGACCTTCTTACACAGATTCTTTCCCCAAGAGCTGAAAGAGGCAAAAATTCTGGAGTTCATCAACCTTAGGCAGGGAAATATGATGGTTAAAGAGTATTCACTCAGATTTACTTAGCTAACTAGATATGCCCCTCATGTGGTTGCAGATAACAGGGCTAAGATGAGCAAGTTCATGCCAGGAGTGAATGATAGCGTGGTAAATGAGTGTAGGTCTGCGATGCTGAATAGTGATATAACTTTATCTAGGATCATGACCCATGCTTAGCAAATAGAGGAGTAGAAGATTAGGACTAGGGAGAGGCAGAACAAGAGAGCAAGATCAGGAAATTTCAGTTTTGCTCAACCTAAATCAGAAGAAGAAAACCATTCGCAGTTCCATCCTAAGCCAGCAGTTCCAGCTCCTTCCTCCGCCAGTGCCCCAGTATCAAAATTTAGAGATGGCAATAGAGATCGAGCACAAGGCTTTAAGTCTCAAGGCAATGTCAGCAGTGCCCGAACTAATCCCCTATGTCAGACTTGTGGTAAGAACCACAAGGGTACCTGTAGAGCTGGTAGCGATGTTTGTTTTGGCAATGGCAAGTCAGGCCACAGGATTAGAGAGTGTCCGCAGTCAGGTCTA
>NW_025842185.1:0-3275 GCF_002878395.1 Capsicum annuum
AACAAATAAAGTGGACTACTAAATAAAGGCAGAAAATTCTTTTCTACCTTTTCTCAACATAGATTGATTAATATCAAATAAGCAACTTTAAACATAAGCGAGATACAATTTGTAAAGTCACGACCATAGTATTAGTGAAATAACTATCATAAATGGAAGGAAAGGTGTCTTTTAAGTCTTGAATGAAGGATTGGTGACATTGACCAACTTAAAGGGTCAAACATCATTAGGAAACTTGATTAAGTTAATTGTGGACTTGATTAATATTTTTAAAATTTTCTAATCTTTTCAAAAATACAAATCAACCTAACTCACACCCCTCTTCAATCCAAATCAACCACTCTCTCTCAACAACTTCTCTCAGCTCTCTCTTAACCAATAGTTCTGCAAAATTTCTCCCTTCAACCTCTGAAAAAAATAGTCGGGCGAGTTCCTTTTCGACTTTCAACTGTCAATCGACGTGAAAACTTCTTCGGCGACAACAACTTCGAGTTCTTCATCGTCTCATTTTCTTTTTCACAGGTAAAAATTTATGAAGAAATAGAGGAACTTGAGCCAACTACTCTTCTAGTATTGAAATATGGACTGAACAAAATCCTAATTTTTGGTATTTCTTCTTCTTGTTGTCGTACTGTTGATTTGAATTTGTTGGTGATTTTTTGTCATAGTTGATGTTCTTAGTGTGTTAGTGTGCGTGTGTGTGATATGTTGGTGTTGCTGGGTTAATTTTTTGTTTGTCTTGGTAAAAATGGTATTACAACAGATGAAACATCTTATGTAACAGATGAAATATCTTATGTAACAGATGAAACATCTTATGTAACAGATGAAAATCTGATGCAACAGGTGAACAATCTAATAGATCATTCATCTATTGCAACAAATGACTCTTTTATTTGGAAAATATTTAAACAATATTGATCCAACAGATAATTGATTAGTGATATATTTTTATTCTTTCCAATGGTTTACTCTTCATTTTGCAATAGATTAGTGATTGTTTTTATTCTTTCCAATGGTTTACTCATCCGTTGCAACCAGTCAATTATATGTTGCAATACATAACACACCTGGTGCAACAGATTAGTGATCTGTTTTTACAGTTTCCAATGGATTACTCATTCGTTGCAATAGGTCGGTTATATGTTGCAACCGATAAGCTACCTGGTGCAACAGATTAGTGATCTATTTTTATGGTTTCCAATGGATTACTCATTTGTTGCAACAGGTTGGTTATATGTTGCAACCGATAAACTACCTGGTGCAACAGATTAGTGATCTATTTTTATTCTTTCCAACGATTTACTCATCCGTTGCAACAGGTCGGTTATATGTTGTAACAAATAACATACTTGGTGCAACAGATTAGTGATCTATTTTTATGGTTTCCAACGGATTACTCATCCGTTGCAACAGGTCGGTTATATGTTGCATCAGATAAAATTCCAGGTGCAATAGATTAGTGATCTATTTTTATGGCTCCCACGGATTACTCATCCGCTACAACGGGTCGGTTATATGTTGCATCAGATAAAATAACAGGTGCAACAGATTAGTGATCTGTTTTTATGGTTTTCATGGATTACTCATCCGTTGCAACAGGTCAGTTATACGTTGCAACAGATAACATACCTGGTGTAACAGATTAGTTGTCTGTTGGAACTGTTATATTACTGTTATGCATTAATCAATTATAATTTATGTTATGTTTCTGTTAATTTAAGATAATATGGCTCCCAAAAGAAAAGAAATCGAATCAAGTCCAAGTAAAGAAACAAGTGCAGCAGCTCAACTATATTCGCCACCTATGAGCTTGCTTTACAAGCGTTATCTCAATTAGGAACAGAAGATAATGAACACAGAGAGGAGGAATATTTCAAAAGAGATGATCCAAAGGCTAATAGCCCTTCTGCTGAAGAGTTGGTCAAAACCTTCAATATTGATCGTTATCCTGTGAGAATGCAGTGTGATGGTACCACAGATTTAATGGGTGATCTCGTGGTTAAGTCATTCATGGGAAAATCTTTCGACACCGTCAGAAAAATACTTCGAGAACAAAAATTAGATTCTTATTTCAGGGAAAGCTTCTTTGGACAATATCTTGATTTGTCAGAGGACAACAATGCTCATTTCCAGATGAAAATGGAATATAATCTTCTCAAGTAAAGATTTATGTATAAAAACAAAGATAAGATGGATAAGGTGTGGATAAATTACTGTGGCATGCCTGTTTGTTTTGGTTGGAAGGAGTTTGCCATAGTTACTGGACTAAAATATTATCCTCCTTCTCCTTCTCAAGTTATACCTACTCTGACCTAAAAAAAGTACCCCGCACACCCCAAAAAGGTAAAGGCAAGTCGAGTGATAGTGATGACCTGGTATCTATTGTTGGTCCAAACTTCAAAAACAAGAATCAGATAGAAGCGTTGAAAGGTAAAATGACTTTCAAAAAAGCACAAGCAATCATTGTGCTTGGTTTGGTTTGTACATAATGTTCTTTGAGCGAGAGACGTTAACAACAACATAAACCTCAGTTTAATAAATCTCTTCGAGGATCTTGAGGCATTTAACAGCTATCCTTGGTGTTATGAAAGCTTTAAAATGACTGTCGAATATTTGTTGACTTCGTTAACGCCAAAAACAGTCAACTTATATGGCTTTCTATATGCCTTCATAGTAAATGTTTTTTTATCATGATATGATTCATTATTTTTTTATTCAATAATGCTTTTGATTTATTGACATTATGTTATAAGCTTGGGCATTTGAAGCCATTCCTTATATGAGACAACAAGTAAACTACCAGGAAGAAGTTTCCTGTCCAAGAATTCTGAGATGGTTGTCGGCCAAAATCGATAAAAATGTAAAATTTCTTGATCTTTTCAATCCCCCCAAGGAAGCAGTAAGTCCAATTCTAATCAAGTTTTAATTAATGATTAAATGATTTCATCATCATTCTTAATATATGTATCAATTTATTTTAGATTGTCCATCCGTAGCTTGTTCCGACCAACCGAGAGTTAAAGATGCCACTTTTCTTACTTTACGGTCTGTGCAAACTTTATCGGACCCTAAGGTCGTTGATGGAATAAAAATGGAATTATTTGGAGCAACAACCATCACAAGAAAAATAATTTTGGAGGGTGGGGCTAATGATGCTCCTCTTATAATTTTTGAAATAACAAGCCATTATGATTATGATCATAATAATTGTACAGATTTTTCTTCAGATTTTGCCGCATCTAGTGAATGTTCTGCATGCAAATGTCAAGAAT
>NW_025842186.1:0-2949 GCF_002878395.1 Capsicum annuum
TATGTGGGTGGAAGCTTAGGGTCATAAGCCTAGCATGGGTTGATCCTAATCCCTTTATATGTGGGTGGAAGCTCAAGGATGAAATCCTAGCATGGTAGACCAATGTAAAGTTAAGCATGGTAGTGTCTTACCTTTTAGATGTTGTGGCGCACACAACCACATCTTGTATAAAGAGTTTTAGGCTTGCTTATATGGTTTATTCTCATCGATACATTATATCCATATATGTAAGAACCTTTGGTTATCATATTTATATGCACAAGAAGTTCATGGTTATAGGTTGGTGCTCTTGGTCCTTTACGGCTATGGGTGCCTATTTGTCTTAGTAGGATTTGAGGCATGACAAATTTTATGTGTTGTATCTATATTGGTTTACAAATTCTTCTTTGATTTAATATTTCATAGGATGCCTAGGATATGGGGTATGTCAGTTGGGGATTGGGACTCTGAGCTTGCTACTAAAGTGTCTGTTAGAGGTAGAGGTTGACCTTGAGGTCAAGGTCAGGCTAGAGCTACCTTAGCATGAAATGAATCTAGGGAGGAATTTCTAGATCTTATTATTGATCTTGAGCCATAGATAGCACCAGAGATTTTGCCGCTACAGTAGAAGGTGAGCTAGGGGCAGCTCAAGTTCAACTTAGGTTTATATCTTATTTGGTTCTCCGTGATGCACTGGTTTCATTATTGGGTTTAATAGGTGGTCCACCGACTAATGAGGCTCAGACAATAGCCCTTGGTAGTATTGGTATAGAGGTGCAACCTGTAGTTGTGGCTCTCAGAGTAGAGATTCCACCTATGTCTGTAGCTCTATAGCCAACAATAACCGAGCTAGTAATGACTATAGAGAATAGAAGATGTTGGGCCAATATTTGAGATTAACCGCACACAGGTTTCTAGGGACCCCAAAAGAGGATACTTATAAGTTCCTTACCAGCTGGGAGAAGAGGCTATATAATCTGGATTTGGTTAAGTCATATGAAATAGATTATATGACTTATCAGCTAGAAAGAGTAGCGAGAATTTAGTGGAGATTTTATCTTGATTTTAGGACAGTTAGATCTCCTTTATGTCTTAGACTCAATTCTTCAAGGCTTTTTTGGAGAAGTGCATACCTCTTAGCATATACAAATGCTTTAGAGAAGAGTTTTTCTAGATTGAGGTAGGGTTCTATAACTGTGACTAAGTATTAGGAAAGGATTTATGAGCTAGATAGGCATCGCACCATAATTTTGCCTGCAGATATAAAAGGATTTTGGCATTTTGTTAAAGGTTTGAGACTTGCTCCGCAGGACTACTCAAAGTCGGTGACCTTAACAAAATTCTTTACAGACATTGCAGATCATGCCTATACTATAAGGAGATAAATAGCAAAGCCCAAGAGGGCAGTAATAAGAGGAGGTGGATAGTAAATCCCAAGGGGTTAGCAATAAGAGAGCTCGTTATTAGGGAAGTTATAGTGGAATCCATAGTGGCTCACAGTTTAGAGTGTGAGGATTTTAGGGTAGGTACCCAGCATCAGTCTTATCAGCACCAGGGCCAGTATATTAGTCCTATTTAGGCAGTGCTTCAAATTTAGATCAGGGTCGGGCCAGTTATAATAGTTTTGATGGTTAGAGAAGTAGTCATCCTTTAAGGGATTTTCAATTAGGATCGTTAGTCAAGAATGGTCATTCTGGAGTAATTAGACTTTTTTGTTAAGTTAGAGTGTTTGGGGCATGTTACGAGTATGGCATTGTTGGCTATTTACAATGGAGTATCTATATCATGGCATAATTGAGTTGTTAGCGTAGACCGTTGAGCCAATTAGATCTATACCACCTCCAGCTAAGAGACCAGCATATGTTCGCAAGGTAGTCCCCAGGGTTTTAAAGATGGACCTCAGGCAGGAAGGATAGATGGTCAGGCAGGTATCCAGTCCAATAGTAAATAGGGTCATTTATATGTTATTCCTAGTGGGACAGAAACTGAGGCCTTAGATGGTGTGGTCACAGGTATAATTTTAGTACGCCATCAGGCAGCTTTTGATTTATTTAATTTAGGCTCCATATTTTTATATGTTTTTATCAATTATATGATACAAGACAAGTTTCATCAGTATCATGGATTGAAAAATTGAAGCTTAATTATATTTTTCTAATTATTAGTGTGGGCTATAACTAAGGGAGAATATCTCATTTTAGATAGACTATTTTGATATGATATTTTAAAAGAATAAAACTCTTATAAGAGCTGATGCTTTGGCCATTGTAGCTAATTAATGTTGATGGGATTACTTGCTTGAGGAAATCGTTCCTCTTGAGGGTATTGCTATAGGTACTTGCTTCGTGTTCTTAATAGGAGGTCTTATTTTAGTATAATCACGGTTTTCTATTAGTCCTATTCTTGTATATTTCTTTTCAGATTTAGATATTTATCTTGAATACTAAGGAGGTCTTAACTTTTATATAGTATTGGTTGCCTTGATTTTAATTTATGTCTCGACCTTTCTATCCTTTTATCTTTAATTTCTCATGTTAGTGTTAGGGTTTTCATTCTGCATATTTCTTTTTTGTATCATTTGGTATCAGAGATAAACTTAGGATCGTTCCAATAATTCTAGTCTTGGGTTATTATATTGAAATTGAAAATAAAAAAAAAGAATAAAACACTTTTGACAAAAAATCCAAAAATGTTGAATATTAAGTTTTGAGTCTTCTTGTTCTTCTAATACTAGAATTGTGTTCTCTAGTATTATTTGAGTCTAGATTCGAGAAACTAGCTTATTTGGATTTGATTGGAGAGATCCACAATTAAGGGAGGTGAAGAACTTGAAAACAATTCAAGTGGGTTTGTAGATATGGGTTTAATTCGAGGCTCTTAATTATTGAGGTTTATTCTCCTTCACATTTGGAGTTCAAATTTGAAAATGAGTGAAAAAGGAGTAGAAAACCTTTAGGGTTTTGATTTAGG
>NW_025842187.1:0-1570 GCF_002878395.1 Capsicum annuum
TGGAGATTTTTCAGAAGGGTTTAGGTACACGAGTGAATTTGAGCACAGCTTTCCACCCTCAAATATATGGGCAAGCTGAGCGTAACATTCAAACCCTCGAGGATATGTTGAAGGCATGTGTCATTGATTTCAAAGGTAGTTGGGTAGATCACCTACCACTGATTGAATTTTCTTACAATAATAGTTACCATGCTAGCATCAAGATGGCTCCTTTTGAGGTTTTGAATGGGATGAGATGTAGGTCTCCGATAGGATTGTATGAAGTGGGTGAGACTTAGTTGTATGGGCCTGATCTTGTTTATCGGGGGATGGAGAAAGTGAAGATCATTAGAGAATGACTCAAGACTGCTCAGAGTCGTCAGAAGTCCTATGCCGAAGTTCGGAGAAGAGAATTAGAATTTGAAGTTGGTGATTTTGTGTTTCCCAAGGTTTCTCCTATGAAAGGAGTTATGCGGTTTGGAAAAAGGGGTAAATTGAACCCTCGCTATATAGGGCCATATCAGATTCTAAGATAGATTGGTGCAGTTGCTTATGAGCTAGAATTGTCAGAAAGTTTGGGTTCCGTTCATCCGGTATACCATGTATTCATGTTGAAGAAATGCATTGGAGATCATTCTTTGGTATTTCCAGTAGAGGATATCAAAGTGATAGATTCCTTCTCTTACGAAGAAGAGCCCGTTGAAATTTTAGATCACCAAGTTTGAAAGTTGAGGATCAAAAAGATAGCCTTAGTGAAGGTATTGTGGAGGAATCAGAAAGTTGAAGAAGCAACTTGGGAGTCACAAGATGAAATGAGAATTAGATATCCCAATTTTTTTGCTTCGATGGATGATGAGACAGAAGGTACTATTCCTATCTTATCTTTCCTAGTCCTTATTATGCTTGAAATCGTGTCTGTCTGTGTACCGCATCATCATTCGGGGATGAATGATCATAAAGGGGGATAATGTAACGCCCCGTATTTCGGGCTACAATCTATACTATGATTCTGATGTGTTGATAATCCCGAAGCCATAAATCCTATGACAATGTGGCATGTTAATTATTCGTGTAGTATGTGAATCTATTCAAAGCATGAATTTAGACCATAGAGGTCCTTTGACTCAAGGACGAGTTGAAAACTACTTCGATCGATTAAGTTTAAGTGGACATTATAATTTGTGTCAACTTCTATCGACCATGACTCTTTTTATATGTCGAGTTAGAGAGCCTACTATGTATAAAATGATAGGTTTTCAAGTTAGCTTTCCAACGATACAAATTTTGCTAAAATCCGACACTCGAGCAAGAAGTTATGGCCTTTCAAAGTAGTATGCGTCGCCTAACCAATTGCACAGGTCCACTGGAAAGCATATGCGATAGCATATACGGCACCTATGTAAACATAGGCAATAGCATAGGCCGCACCTATGTAAACATAGGCGATATCATATGCGCCGCTTATGTAATGGTTTCAAGTGAATTAAACACTCCATTTTTGGGGCAAAATGGTCCTTTTCCCACCCTTATTCAGCCATAAACACGAAATTCAGTCCCCAATTCTCCAAAATACATCCACATTAATCTAAAA
>NW_025842188.1:0-1266 GCF_002878395.1 Capsicum annuum
ATTAGCAATATGTAATATGTGTTATATAGATGAATATACTTGCGCATTTAAAGAATATTATTACAAAGGAGCATATAGTATAGAAGAAAGTAAAGAAATAAGAAAATTATATTTTAATAAATTACCCGAGCCATTTAGTACGAAAATAATAAAAAGTTGGGAAGAAGCAAAAATAGTAAATACGTTAGGAGCAAGAATAAAATTTTTACAACAATGGTATAGAAACTTATGTGAAAAATATAGCCCTAACTCATCCATAACAGATAACTAAAGCCCCAAGGAGCATTATTTGCCTCCTTCATTCATAATTCCTCTCCAAGAATAAAAGCCTAATCGTCATTCGAGAACATCAAGACTCCATTGCAATCTCTTCAAGAAAAACCAAGAATTAAGTTCCCTAATCCAAGAATCTCAAGAAAAACTTTCAATATCATATCTAAGGGCTTCAAAGTCAAGTTTTATACATCAAATCAAGCCTATTAAGGTATTGGGGTCATGAACAAGGATACTACTTTCATCCTTGTGTCAAAAACACGATTTTAAAGATGAATTTATATGAATTTATGTAAATTGCGATTAGGTTTCATACTCAAAGTATCTTGTTTTATGTTATGGATTCATAAAGTGATTAAAGTATGAAATTTCATATATGTGTTGATTTAAAGAACTCTCTTTTATGATTTGAATACCATGAGTATGATTTGAGACATTGATTACAGATTTTTAATTTGAGTTTAAGCATGATATTGTAATGTTAATCTCATTATATTGATATTGTGAAGTATTTCAAGAAGCATATTGAGAATGATGTTTTGCTATGAATTTACACAAGTTTAAAGCTTGGGTTTTTAAGCCCCTAGTTTGAGTATTGAAATTTCAAGAAGATTTTATTTTTAAGCACCATATGACTACCATATATTCAAATTTTGAGAAAGATTTGATCCTTTGATCCTCAGTTTAGATACGAAATCCACATTATAATTTTATTACACTTTACAGAAAATAGATTAGTTTCGATTACAGTTTAAAACAGACAGATGCATAACTGGTTTTCATTATAAACCCTTATGATAGTTTTAAAAGTGGATTTCCTACAGATTGAGCGTACAGATTAAATGTAGTAGTATTTATCACCAAGTTGGGTATGTGTCCTAGTTCACATACCTCAATACTATGAGCCAACGTAGGTACAGATTCAAATTATGATTTGAAAATAGACTTAACTTCAGTTCTACTTATTCCACTAGCAAAAAGAGTAAAAGTACA
>NW_025842189.1:0-7480 GCF_002878395.1 Capsicum annuum
CTACAAAGCCTCTAGACAATACACAGAGTTTAACTAAGGTCGGGACATACCCCGCCATATAACTAACTTCTATACAATACCAAAAGTGACTGGATATGACAAGGAAAGCCCCGAAGCAAACTGGAGCTCACCAAAAGTAGCTGGATATTCTGGCTCCTATTTGTACGGTGTATGAGCTGAGGTATCTGTGCCTGCAGCATGAAATGCAGGTCCCCCGTGGGGGACGTCAGTACGAAATATCTACTGAGTATGTAAAGCTATAGATAATCACATATGATATAGGAGCTCAATAGAAATCAGAATCAAGTGAATAAATCATAATAGGAGTGGACCACACTTACTAAAACTTGTGACAACCTGTACATTGTATTTATTCAATCACTTTACCTTCGTTCTTATCATCTTTGTAATCATTACTGTACTGTACTGTGACTATTAGGCTACCTCCGGTGCATATCAATTGGGATCGACCCATGATAGGCTTGTACCCCTGGGATACCACCCATAAACACATAAATAGGGATCGACCCATGATAGGCTTATGGCCTTGGGATACTACCCGATAAGAGAGAACTTCCATCACTTAGTTCAATTAATCTTTGAGATTGTTATTTCGATCGCCACCGCATTTTTGATACTTTGAAATAATGATACTCATTGGCATATCAATGAAGTGTTTTGGAGTCATCAATGCCATAACAATGAAGTAGGAACTTATTGGTATATCAATGAAACGTTTTGGAGTCATTAATAGCACATGGATTTTGTTTGAGTAACCGGATACCTTCTGACATTCATTAGTGCAATAAACATGTAAGATTTGGAAAACAAGTAAGTATTGGAATGCCTTGACATCTTGTAGGGTGGAAACAAGTTCATTGTTAACGTAGGACATCATACAAAACCATTATGGATCACATCTTATTGAATAACTTTGGAAACTTTATTAATAGAACAATTGTTCACTTTTATGCCAAAGATATGGTATAGAGTATGCTTTACATACCTTACTGTCAACCTTCAATACTAGTCCCAAATGGACTTCTCGTCTTTTTGGATTACTTATCTACAATGAACATATATACCAATCTAGTATTAGCAACCAAACGTCACAATTCAATTATTTGAATTCACCAAACTAGTGGTTAAGTAGTAAGCCTTAATTACACCATAAAGGGTGTCACTTTAACCCTCTTATACTCCAATTACATTCACATGCCATGCATATTCATACAATATCCTCCAATATCAAGTTTGGATTCATTTATCCTTCCAACCAATCCATTAAACCAAATTGAGCCATAGACATAAATAATCATCAATTCAATAGTATATCACCATATCCACCTTCCATAACTCAATTACTATATCCACCTTCCACAATTCAATACAACCAAACCATGCAAAATAGTCCATAACCCTATTTCCATCACCTTTCAATAACAACCAATACATATAATCCTCTATCACACATATACATATGGAAAAGAACAAAGGCAAATAATATTTATACCTTAGAATTCACCTCTTGATTATGCAATCCTGTTTGCACAAATAATAGGTGCCGTTCGAAGCTCTCGAGATGACAAACGCAGTTATCAGATTACTTTGGAATTTCTACGGTTGAATCAAAAGTAATTTAAAGGTCAAATTTGTCTAGAGTTTGTTCTTTCTGAATGATTGATGATGAAAATGAGTTTTTGAACTGATATACATGTATATATACACATATTCCCATCCATAATATAATAGAAAATGACCAAAATACCTTTAAAATTTAAATAATATCTGTCCTTTGATGGACTGTTTTGATAAGCTAAAGTAGATCGACCATAACTCTTTGCTCCGGTATCGGATTTGGGTGAAATTGGTATCGTTGGAAGGATAATTCAAAAAGATTTCATTTCATATAAAGTAGGCCACACAGTTCGTCCTGTATAAGGAGTTATGGTTGTTTAAAGTTGACCCTAAAAATCTGTTTTGATAGGCTGAAGTAAACTCCTTACTCAGATGTTGGATTTGGATGAAACCAATTGCGTTGGAAATAATACTCAAAGATATTTCTTTTCATAGGTTTCAGCTCTCCTAGTTCATTATATTAAGGGAGTTATGATTATTCGAAGTTGACCCAAAAATTTGGCTGGCCTCAGTAGTTTGTGTGCAGGAAATTTTCCTGCACATTTACTATTTCCAAATATCCCAGCCACCATTTTATAGTTTCGAACGTGCTCGATTATATTCGAAACCTATCCATTTTTGGAAATCTTTATATCGTTGGAAAGCGTATTCAATAACCTTCGCATAGAACCATCGACGGGCAAATTTCGGTATAAATAGAATAAAAAAATTAATTCCATATAAATAAGACCAATACACGTACTTGAATATGCCAATACACGTACTAGAATACGGGGTGTTACATGCGATTTGATGTGTACCAATCAATGAAGCAACATAAATAAATGAGTGTGTTATTAATTGTTGATGTATATTATGAGGATGAGCAGAAGGTGTCAATAGAGGAGAAACTTGTTATCGAGTCTTTAGCCACAGTTCTGATAAATTTTAATCGTAAAGGCATTGAGGAGTACGAAGAGACTATTTGTGCTTTTTCTAGAATATTTTCATACTCTTATGCTCCTAAGAATCTAAATCTTGCTCTTGCTAATCAACCAACACCATCGGCTAAGCCATCCATCAAAGAGCCACCGGTGCTGGAATTGAAAGAACTGACAGAGCATTAAGGTACATATTTTTAGGCAACGGAAACATGCTACCCATTATTATTGCAGCTGATTTAGGCGAGCAGCAGGTAGAAGCACTTATTTTAGTACTTCAAAGGTACAAAAGAGCAATAGGATAGACTATTAAAGATATTATTGGCATTCCCCCTGGCATCTGGACGCATATAATACAATTTAAGGAAGATTGTACTCCAACCATCAAACACTAGCATCATCTTAACCCACTAATACAAGAGGTGGTTAAGAAGAAAATTATTAAGTGGTTGGATACAAGAGTGGTTTACCCTATTTCTGACAGTAAATGGGTGAGCCCAGTTCATTGCGTGCCCAAAAAGGGGGCATGACTGTTGTTGCAAATGAAAGGAATAAGTTGATTCCACTCAAGCTTGTGACTGGGTGGAGAGTTTTCATGGACAAATACAAACTAAACTCATGGACTTTGAAAGACCACTTCTTGATACCCTTTATGGATCAAATGCTTGATTGATTGGCTGGAAGAGGGTGGTATTGCTTCTTGGATGGTTGTTCTAGGTATAACCAGATCTGTATTGCTCCTGAAGATCAGGAGAAGATGAAATTCACATGCCCATATGGCACCTTTTTATTTAAGAGGATGCCGTTTGAGTTATGCAATGCACCCGCTACTTTTCAATAGTGCATGGTGTTTATTTTCTCAGATATAGTGAAGGACACCTTAGAGGTGTTCATGGATAATTTCTTTGTGGTTGGAGATTTA
Organism: Capsicum annuum; assembly: GCF_002878395.1. Taxonomy (NCBI): domain Eukaryota; kingdom Viridiplantae; phylum Streptophyta; class Magnoliopsida; order Solanales; family Solanaceae; genus Capsicum; species Capsicum annuum. The sequence goes on from NW_025842189.1 coordinate 3,481, forward strand.
TTTGAGCTGTGTTTGGAAAACTTGAGTATGGACTTACAACGATATGTTGAATTCAATTTGGTGCTTAATTGGGAGAAATGTCACTTGATGGTAAAGGAGGGCATCATTCTCGGGCACAAAATTTCAACAAAAGGGAGAAATGTCACTTTTATCAGAGGTTTATAAGAGACTTCTCGAAGGTTGCAAATCTACGTTGCAAACTTTTAGAGAAAGAAGTGAAGTTCTCCTTTGATGATGATTGCTTGAAGGCATTTGAATGCCTTAAAAAGAAGCTGGTCGAGGCCCCTATCATTATTACACCAGAATGGTCAAAATCGTTTGAGATCATGTGTGATGCAAGCAGTGTTTCCCTTGGAGCTGTATTGGTATAAAAGAAGGACAAACTATTTCATCCAATATATTATGCCAGCAAAGCACTGAATGGAGTGCAAGAGAACTACACCATCACTGAATAGGAACTCCTGGCTGTAGTGTATGCTTTTGAGAAATTCAGGGCTTACCTGCTTGAGACCAAGGTGGTGGTCTACACTGACCACGCAGCCTTGAGATATTTGATGGATAATAAGGATGCAAAACCAAGGTTGATTAGATGGGTGTTGCTGCTACAAGAATTTGACTTTAAAGTCAAAGATAGGAAGGGTTGCGAAAACTAAGTTGTGGATCATCTGTCTGAATAGAAGGAAAGCGGGCAGTTAGTGATGAAATAAAGATAAATGATATATTTCTTGATGAGGAGATCTTGGTTGCTGCTATGGATAAAATGCCTTGGTACGTTGATATTGTAAATTATGTTGTAAGTGAAGCCATTCCAGAAAATCTTTCCTTCCATCAAAGAAATAAATTCCTTCATGATGTAACACACTGGGATGAGTCGTATCTTTTTCGGTGATGTGCTGACAATATTATAAGGATATGTGTACCAGAAGTGGATGTATTATGTATATTAGAAGCATGTCATACTTCTCCAGTTGGACGTCACCATGCAGGTGACCGAACAACTAAAATGGTGTTACAGAGTGGCTACTATTGGCCAATAATGTTCAAGGATGCTCACGAGTTTGTGCTGAAGTGCGACTAATGTCAGAGGCATGGGTCAATCTCCAAAAGACATGAGATACCTTTGACTAAGATGTTTGAAGTGGAATTGTTTGATATCTGGGGCATCAATTTTATGGGTCCTTTTATAAGCTCGTATGGGATGAAGTATATTCTAGTTGCTATTGATTATGTCTCGAAATGGGTCAGAGTTGTTGCCTTGTCTGATAATAAAGGAAAGAGGGTTGTTTCTTTTGTCAAGAAAAATATCTTCTCTCGCTTTGGAGTACCACGTACTATTATAAACGATGAAGGATCTCATTTTTGCATCAAAGTGTTTCGAGCTGCCTTAGCGAAATATAGGGTGAAACTGCATAGAGTTGCCACTCCATATCACCCACAAACTAGTGGACAAGTGGAGGTGTCAAATCGAGAGATTAAAGCCATCCTAGCCAAAATGGTGAACGTTAGTCGGCAAGACTGGTCTCAAAAGCTCGATGATGCCTTGTGGGCATATCAGACTACTTTCAAAACATCCATTGGCATGTCACCATTCTAGTTAGTCTATGGAAAGCATGCCACTTACCAATAGAGCTGGAGCACAAGGCTTTATGGGCTCTCAAAAGGTTAAATTTGAATTAGAAGAAGGCAGCAGAGCTAAGACTGGGGCAACTGAATAAGATGGATGAATTTCGTCTCAGGGCATATGAAAGAGCAGACCTATACAAAGAAAAGATGAAGAAAGATCATGATTGGAGGATGAGATTTCCAAAAAGGTGACTTGGTGCTTCTGTTCAATTCCATACTTAAACTGTTCCCAGGTAAGCTTAAATCTAAGTGGTCAGGCCCATTTAGATTTAGTCAAGTCTACTTATCTAGAGTAGTAGAACTTGAAAATGAAGATGGAAGCATCTTCAAGGTTAATGGGCAACGAGTCAAACTTTATATCGGTCCAAAAGACTCGATGAAAAGTATTGCTACTATCTATCTCGATGAAGTCTGAAGTAATCGAGATACCTGAGTCATGCCGCATCGTTAAATCAAGTGCTGCATGGGAGGCAACCCATGATCCCCGTGCTTGATCTACTCCAGGTATACCCTAACCCTTAGTTCAGTTTTTCTTTGATTTTAAGTTGAGGGTGTAGGGTGAGTTTTTGTTGTAATATTTTGTAGTTGAATAGGAGAAATACACGTACCTGAGGTAGTTAACATGGTTTTCTTATTTTGTGAACACCTCTCAAATGGTCTGATTGTTTAACTGTGTGATTTACATCTAATTGTGACCACTATAGATCTTGTTATAGTATTAGTTCTAGTGACTTAGTAATCATTGCTAAGCAATTGCATGAAATGTATAAGTAGTAGCTTGTGATATACTTGTGTGCCATGTGTGTGAGAGATCTTACTTAGTCCCCTTTGTATGTTGAATCCAGAACTTGCCCGGTTAGTCTTACCTAGGTTGAAGGATAGGGGTTAGGAAAGGATCATAGGCCATTTTGATATTAGCCCATTTTTAGCCTAAATGACCTTTCCTGTATGCATAATATCCCTTGATTCCTATTTTGAGCCTGAATAGCCTATTTCTTTTTGTAATACTTATCACTGTCCTATTTATATCATAATGAACCTATTTTGGCCCTGGTCCTCCTTGGACACTGTGCACCTTGACTTAGGCAAATAGCCTAAGTTGAGAGTGACTATCATAGGGGTGCATGATGTAAAATGAGTATGGAGAAAGATAGAATAAAATAAAAGAATAAAAACCTGGGTGCGGTGGAAAAGAACAAGAAAAGAAAAGTTGTGAAAAAAAAGTGATTGTAGAAAAGACCACACCCATCCTGAATATGTGTGATCAAGAAGAATAGAAAAAAGTTAATAAGTGAGACCCCAGAAGCTAGTGTAGTGTCAAAGACGCTTAGTCACTTTAAATATTATCGAGTATCATACCAGCCCCTAGCCTACATTACAAGCCAAATAGAAGACCTATAGTGATCCTAGCTGACCTGTCTGAAAATCTTGGTAATGAAAATAAGGGCAACCCTATGGTATTTGGCATATATTGATTTAGGGCTGTACATTTTTGGTTCAACCCATTAACCCAAATCAATAATTAGTTTATTGGGCTAATGGGTCAGTTTTGTTACTTTTTGGGTCGGGTGTTGGGTTAAACATTTTTGTTACTGGTTTATTGGTTCGGGCCTTGGGTTCATGGAATTTTTAATCGGGGTACCCAATAGCCCGATAAGCAAATAAGTACACTACACTAGGCAGCCCAAAATCCAAAGAGTTAATGCCGACCCAAGCGGCCAAAAGGGTAAATGACCAAAGGTAATAGTAGTATAGGGTTACTTTATACTTTTTAATTTTACCCTCTCTCACTATTCATTACAATTAACGCTTCTCACACTACAATTCATATTTTTGATTTCACAATCGGCTGTTGCTGCTCAGAATCGGCTAAATTTTTGCTCAAAACTGCTCAATTAAGAGGGATAAAACGCTGCTCAGCTGTTGCTGCTCACAATTGCTGCTGTTGTTGCGCTCAACAGGTAATAATTTTTGCTCCATCTCATTCTTGTTTCTTAGATAGTTTTCTCCTTCATCTTTAATTTCTGGTCAGTGTCCAATCATTGTTGTTTGCAAATCTCTACCACCATCTCAGCAGTGATAGGTTCCCAAACGTTAAACAAACAGGATGTTAAGTTATTTGCAAAGCAGATGGGGATGCTTCGGCTTAGTCTTCATCTTTTGATCTAGTTATCTTTGCACAAGAAGAAATGTTCGAGGATCATATTGATTCTTAGAGAGTCATATGTGCATTGTACATAGAAGAAATAAAAATTTCCCTTTTTCCATCCTTACTACACTGAATCACTGTATTTGCAATTGTAAATCTCTGTTATCGGCTTGACATATTGATGGCTAATGAAAATATAATTACCAAACTTACCTGAAGAAGACTGGA
>NW_025842190.1:0-6549 GCF_002878395.1 Capsicum annuum
AGAAGCTGAATCACCTATATATTTTTTCAACAATGAGACATGGAACACCGGATGCACTGATGCCAAATTTCCAAGTAACTGTAACTCATCAGCTACCTTCCCGAAATGGCTCAAAGATCTATATGGGCAAATATAACAGGGATTGAGTTTCCCTTTCTTGCCAAATATCTTCACCCTTGTCATGGGTAAAATTCTTAAATATACCAAGTTGCCAACCTCAAACTCAAGTCTCGTCTCCTCACATTAGCATAGAACTTCTGATGACTTTGGGTTGTCTTTAGCCTCTTGTAGATCAACTAAACTTTCTCTATTGCCTTAAACACTGAGTCTGGCCTTATCAAAGTAGCCTTACCCGCTTCAAACCAACTAATAAGAGATCTATATGTCCTCACATAAAGAGCCTCAAATGGGGCATTCTGAATACTAGAGTAATAACTGTTATTGTAGGCAAACTCAATCAAGGGTAAGTGATAAAGCACAACATAATTTATGTTGGGTGTATTTATGAATTATAGTGTTACTATTCTAGCTTATTTAGCCTTGTTTTGAGAATAATTCATGTTCTTTATGTGTTAATATTATATAAACAAGTATATAAGTGTCCAAGTTCATGATTACAATAGTTCAAAGTGTTTTGAAACAAGTTTCTACTTAGTTGAGTCATTTAGAGTTCAATTAAGAAAATTAGTTTTACTAGCTTGAGATAGGTGTGTGTCTAGTTGGTTTCAATGATTTCTAATATTTTTAATGAGTTCCATATGGTTTAAAAGTATATTTATATATGGAACAACTTTTTGAGAATGTGCAAGGTTCAATTGGATTAAGTCTAGAATCAGAACAATAAGTGAAGATCATTGCGAATTAGCCTTATCTGAGCTCTTGTTTTGATTCGTCATTAAGAATATTATGTTGTTACGATCTCTAATTCATGGCGTGTGATTATGTAGAAAGATTGTGGCTGAATATGGTAATATAATGATGATATAAAGGCTGTAAATCCATAGGAAATACACCACAATATAAGGGATAAAAAATAGGACGATAAAGACTTAACCAAAATTTTTCAAGTATTAATTTTGTAGTTTTTACTTCACGTAGTTTTATTTTTCATTGAGTCATAGGTTTATGGGAAGTATAAGTACCAAAAACCTGAGCTAAAGAGCATGGCAATGACTGAGTGTGGGGCCCATGAACCTTCTTGATATTTACAAAATGCTCTTAGCTAGGCCTAGAGGCCTCAGGGAGTATTTCTATCTCTTACTTTAAAGTTTATTTGGGTACAAAGTAAATTTTTAAGTGTGGGGTGGGGAAAATTCCTACTATTGGGCTCAATTTAAAATTTTTTGTGTGTAAGATATTATTGTTGGTGCTATTTTTTATTGTATGGTGCAAGTATTATTGGTAAAAAACATGTTGATTATGTGAATTACTACTTGTGAGACACCTAGGCTCAAGTTTTTGACTCCTGTACTTTTTGGGTTCAATTTGAATTCATGTTATTATTAGTTTAGAGTCTGTGATGATCCTTTTGAGTTGAGCATATGCCATGTATGGTGTGAGGTATTTATATATTCCTTGTTTCATATGATGTCTAGACCTTGCCCGGTGTGCGTAAAAATCAAAATAAAGAATATGAGTTTAGGAGATGATATAGGTATTTCTTTGATAGCCTTATTTTATACGTTCTTATTTGCAACCCTTTGTGCATAATCTTAGTCAGCCCCATTAAGCCTTTAGCTTTTTCTTTGGTAGCTTGCCTCATTTGTAGCCTAATCCCTTATTTGGTAAACCTTAATTTGATCACAAAAGCTCCTAGGTGCTTTAATTAAAAATTAATTGAGTAAGGAGTGTGAGAAATAAGAAAAGGTGAATTTGATGCCCCAAGGTAATAGTTATTGGTGTTGATAATTGATATGTGGTGGATAGATGTGATATACATTGAGCTAGAAATATTACCATGGTTGTGGAAAAAAAAAGAAAAAAAATTAATTCATGTGGTAATAAGCAACACTTCCACCATGTGTTTGTGGAGATGCTTAAAAGAGATGGGCAAAACAAAAGATATGGGTAGTCAAAAATGGGGTAAATTGGTTGTTCAATAGTGGTCTTAATTTCAAAAAATGATGTATTAAATTGTTTATGGAAGATAGTCACTATTCTTGGTAAAAATAGTTCCCGGACGCCCCCTAGCCTACATTACAACCCAAAAAAGACCTATTTGATCTTAAGCTTCAATATTTTGATATTAGTGGAGTACTACACTAAGGGCAAGCCTTTGGTTCATTTTGTGTAACTTGTAAATTCTTGGTGAGAGTGATCGTAATTTGACTTGTATCCATTGTGATAAATTGAATTATTGTGAGTGATTAGGGTAACTCTCTTGTTGTCAGGGCACATGTTTGATGAATGTGGGTGATTTGTATGATGTCCTTGATTGAAATATAATCATGAGTTTTCCACTTAGGTGAGTCAATTCGTGAGGTTTCGATGTCTTGAAGTAGTGTTCTTGAGCTTTCAATCGTAGATAGCATGCTTAGTGATTGTAAACTTGCATTTTGTATAATCATTGTATTATTATCTTGAGTGTCTTTGCATTTAGTATAAGTGTAGAGTCACCTTATCTCATGATGTTTATAGTGAAGAGTTGTTCGAGGACGAAGAAGGCTTTAAGTGTGAGGTGGTGATGTTGGGTGTATTTATGCATTCTAGTGTTACTATTCTATCTTATTTAGCATTATTTTGAGAATAATTCATGTTATTTATGTTTTAATATGATATAAACAAGCATATAAGTGTCCAAGTGCATGATTATAATGGTTCAAAGTGTTTTCAAATAAGTTTGTACTTAATTGAGTCATTTAGAGTTCAATCGAGAAAACTAGTTTTACTAGCTTGAGCTAGGTGTGTGTCTAGTTGGTTTCGATGGATTATAATGTGTTTAATGAGTTTAAAATGTTTTAAAAGTATATTTATATGTGGAACAACTTGTTGGGAATGTTCAAGGTTCAATTGGATTAAATTAGAATCGAAATAATAAGTGAAGATCATTGCGAATTAGCCTTATCTTAGCTTTTGTTTTGATTCGTCGTTGAGAATATTGTGTTCTTATGAATTCTAATTAATGGTGTGGGATTATGTAGGAAGCTTTGTTAGCTGAATACTTTGCTATAATGATGATATAAAGGCTGGAAATCTATGGTAAATACACCACGATACAAGGGATGAAAAATGAGACGATAAAGACTTAACCAAAATTTTGGACGCAATTTCCAGTGTGTGCGCACGATGAGCGTGCGATGACTGCTCCAGTTCAGTGTTCCACTGACTTATAATAATTCTAGAAGTGTAATTTCAGTAGCGTTGTGCGAATAGCGTGCCTCACATTCTCTATTCCAATGAAATGCAGCATGCGTCGCGTGTTGCACTCCCATGACAAAATTGCACACAATGTCCTAATCCGATATGGATTAGGTATTGTTCCACTATTATATTTACTTTACCAAGTGATTAGGCATCTTAGGATCATGGAAATTTTACAATTCTTTAATCCTACAAGGAGTAGGATTAGTGAATTATATATATGCACACACTTTTTAGGCACGGGGGCACTTGGCGACGGTGTGTCGGTTTTGGACATAGTGGAGTAATTTTGGAGGAGCTGCTACTTTTTAGGTTTTATTTTTATCATTCTTTAATTATATTTTAATTATTCATAACATGTATTCAATAATTTTGATCGTGATTATGAATATTATCGGCTAAAAACCCTCTTTTCGGGATTAAAGCCACGAACATGAGTACTATTATTTTGGATTAATCTCGTTTAATTTTGCTTATCATATTTGGTTATTTGTTTATTCTTGATTTAATTATTTGATGGATTGATCACCTAAAAATTACATCTATTGTCGACTTTTTTATCTCGAGAGAGGAAATAGGGAGATAGAACATGGGAATAAACAAAGTATGATTCTTATTTCTTTATAAAACAAGGAATTTGAATTAGTGTCTAAGACAGGGATATACTTAGATGCCTTACTTGATTCAAATGTAGGATGATAGCTATAAAACACTTAATTGGATTATTACATCATCGCTCAACGATGTAGTTGTAAGGTTAAAATTAGGTAATCGATTAAAGGTCAAGATACCATGATCATGCCATTAACCCTAGGAATCACCGACCAAGATAAGCAAGTTAACGAATGAAGTTCAATAACATAGTAGGATTTTTTGAAGTGCTTTAACCCTGGGTTTTCTCTTATTGATTGTTTTAAGACTTTATTTTACGTACTATCTAATTTACTTGAAATTACAATATTCAAAACATTTTTTGGTTGTCTTTGCATCAAATTAATCTTAGAATTGAATCTAGAATTGAATCATTGTAAGATCAAATTCCTGTGGGACCCATAACTCGTCTTTCTTGAAGGCCACTTTACTACTTGGTAAATCACGTACACGTGTATGTGCTCTTGGGCGTTGTCATGTTTTTGGGGCCGTTGCTAGGGACTTGAAATTTGGCAAATGTTTATTTTAGTTTTACTTTTAGATTTATTTGTTGTTTTTACACTTGATCTTGGTTTTGTTATTGCAGAAAACAGGTTTTCAAAGTAGAAAGATGGCAAAGCCTCGAGAATTGGTTGAACCAAGTCCCGAACCTAAACAACTTTTCCATCAACACAGGAGAGAAGCAATTTTTCTCCCTTGAATTCCTTAATCTAAGAAGACCAAGAGAATCCTGCTATAATGGCTGCAGAACAAGCAGCACGCAGGCCGATTAGGGAAGTGGCAGTCCTGCTTCCAATGAACTTGACTTCCCCATTTCAAAGACTAACTTCTGGGGGGAATTTTGAGTTAAAACATAATATAGTGTAGCTTTTAATCAACAATGGACAATTTACGGGGCTTTCATACGAGGATCCACATGTCCACTTGTAGAATTTTATTGAGCTTACTGATACATTCATTCCGACTGGTGTGAATATAGATTATGTGAGGCTAAAACCTTTTGGCCATTCACTATTAGGGGAAGCTAAAAGGTTGTAAAATGTAGAGCCAGACAATTCAATCACATCATGGGACGGCTTAGCCAGAAAGTTCCTTATCAGATTTTTTCCATCTTGCAAGACTGTGAGACTTTGCATTAAGATAGTGAGATTCAAGTAGAAGATAGATGAAAACCTCTATCATGCTTGGGAATACTTCAAGGCTCTTCTTTGAGATTTTCCACATCACCAATAATCCAATGAGGTACTTGCTCATATTTTTATAGGAGCACTTAATCACAATACAAAGATTTTTGCAAGATTCAACCGCAGGTGGTCAAGTGATGAAATTGACTTATGATGAGCTATACACATTGTTGAACCGCATAGCACAAGAAAATCCCGAGTGTCATTCATATTCTAGAACTGCCACAAAAAGAATTATGGGTGTATTGGAGGTGGACCAGTTTACTACTTTATTAGCTCAGGTGTCTGCATTACAAAATTGATAAATACTCAGTTTAGCAACCTGAAAGTTGGAGCTCCATAGCTTACCGTGGTAGTAAATACAGTTTAGCAAACTAATGGTTGGTGTGAGGTATATAAAAATAGTAGTCATTCTGCAGCTATGTATGCTTCAAATCCAGAATCAGTAATGTATGTGGGCAATGCACTAAGGTTGAATTATGGTAATGCCTACAATATGAAGTGGCAGACTCAATCGTAGAATGCATAACAACAGTAAATTCCACAGCCACAGGCCCAAACAAACTAGTCAACTAACAATATGGAAAAAATAATGAAGCAGACTTTAGCTAATCAAGCACAGTTGACTGCAGACATGAAAAATTTGCAAACAGACTAGAGAAGCTTAGATTTATAGATGGGGTAGTTACAACAAACATTAAATACTAGGCCACAAGGTGGTTTTCCAGCAGATACAGAAAATCCAAAGCAAGTTATAACAATTATCTTGTGGAGTGGTAAAGAGCTTCAAGGAGAACCTCCAAAGGTAACTAAGGAGGTAGATGCAGAATTGACTCCACCACAAGTTTCCAAAGAAGTTGCTGAAAAATCAAGAAAGTCTAAGTACTTGAAAGAAAAAGTTATTGTAGAAAAAAAAAGCAGATACCACCATTAGCCTTCCCTTAGAGGCAAATAAAAGAGAAGGAGGATTCCATGTTCAAAAAGTTCCTTGACACATATAGAGAACTTCATATTAACTTACCTTTGTTAGATATTTTGCAGGGTATGCCCAAGTACGCAAGGTACTTGAGGTATGTGGTTGCTAATAAGGTAAAATTGTAGGATGTGGGGGAAATAACACCCACTGAAGAGTGCAACACTGTAATGACATAGAAAATCCCTAAAAAATTAAGAGATCCGAGGAAGTTCACTCCCCCTATCCAAATTAGGAGTAAAGTGGTCCACACATTGAGTAACTTAGGGGCAAGCATAAATTTTATGCCCCTATCTCTATTTGAAAAATTGAGCTTGGGAAAGCCTAAATCAACCACCTTGGTTCTACAGCTGGCAGATAGGTCATTGGCATATCCAGAAA
>NW_025842191.1:0-2046 GCF_002878395.1 Capsicum annuum
ACAAGTTTAGAGAGGTGATATTAGTAAGCTATGACACGGGTAGTTTGGTTTATTAAAGATTGATGATGTCCACGTTAAGTGTTAGAATCTAAGTTTGAATCCTTGAAGATTGAGCGAACAGAAGTAAGAGTTGAAGCTCTAGGTGGTGTGAAATAAAGATCTGGTGATACCATGAAGATTCTAAGTTAGTGAGTATTTAAGTTGTTATATGATGACTTTTGAGGCTATAGAAATCTAAGAGTTGAATCTCAGAAGGAGGTACTAGCATTGGGAGTTACACGTTAAGATACAGTCCTTCACGGTAAGTTTAGTTTTATGTGTATTGATTTTATGCCAGACTCTAGAGTAAAGTGATTGCAGTTTATGTTAGAGTTTATATAGTGGTTCACAGACTTACAGTAATGGCATAAAGCTAAGGGGGAGATGATAGGGTAAGTAACTTAGTCAGACTTCTAGATTCTAGTAGTGATGATGAATACTTGTGCGGATGGATGTATTGTGCATTAAGTGAGATCCTAGTAGAAGGTTGAATATAGTTGTTGAAGTGGAATGTACAGTTTGAGTTAACCCGTTTAGCCAGTAATTCAGTCTAGCAGCCATACAGACAAGTTTCTATGGTTTTCAATATTCCCATCTAGTCATATCATTCTAAGAGGAAATTTGCTCACTTCGTGTACCTTGTGAATTCAGCTCAGTTTATGCGCCATTTTCAGAATCTAGATGATCAATCATGATTCAAATCGTAAGCTTCCCGTTAATCATCTCAGTCTTATTTTCTAGTATTTTAATCAAATCAGTATCATTCGGGGATGAACGATCCCAAGGGGGAGATATTGTAATACCTCAAGTTTTCCATGTCATAAACCTCTCATTGATTTTCTCATGAAATCAGATCCAGCCTAAAGTAATGGTTACTCATAAGTGGACGCCCTTGTTTCGATATCAGCTATATAGCTATTTTCAAGAGAATTCATGTACTCGCAGATCAGTACAGTAACTCGTTATGTTTAAGACTCAGTTATTCAGACTATTTTAGTGGTGCATGATAGCTTATAACCTCAGATTCCTCAGTATTTTTAGCTTAATTATCCACATTTGAGGAAGAATGTTCCCAAGGGAGAGATATTATAACAGCCCGTGTTTTTTCTAGCTTAAAATTCATTCCTAGAATGTTAAGAGTGTGCTTCAAAAATGACTAACCTTAATTTCATATGAAATTTTCTAGATTTAGACCTTCCATTGTGTAGGAAATTGAATAAGCTTTCCATCGATATCAAATTCGCTCAAATCCGACACTCAGTGAAGAAGTTAGAGCATTGTTAGTAGAGCAATGTTCCACCTGGGAACTCACTGCGTCGCGGTGGATGCAAAAATGGCAATCATCACATTCCAGTGGACCACCATGATATTGGCGCATCGCAGAGAGGTCCAAATTCTCAATTGTTAATTTCTAGTAACGCAACGTGATAGCACCGCATTGCGCCAGAGTGCAAATTCGTACATGTCCTTTTCCAGGAGATTAAGAAGATTTCAATGCGCCACGGTGAGGGTGTAATTGTTGTACTCTTGATCCATAATTTGAATTCTTGTGTCATGACTTTAATCTTAAGTATGTGAAATCCTTATTAGGTGAATAATGTTCATAGAAGTCACTTAGAGCCAAGTGGAGCTAAGAACATTAGATTCAACCAAAATTTGACATTTAATCCTACAAGGGTCTACTTTAAATGTGTAAAACATTATATATACTTGTAATTTTCCATCCCAAGACCAACTAAATTGTAGATAATTGAATTAGCTTTCTGACGATACCAATTTCTCAAAAAATGTGATATCCAAGCGAAAAGTTAAAGCCATTTTAGTGTGAGACAGTGAGCTGCCGCAATGGTAGCACATTGTGCTAAAGGACAAAATCGGGATGCGGGTTACGAATTTCTGCTTTAAGTAATAATGGGCAATGGGGTCTTTTCCTAACTCAATCCAGGTCGTAAAAACACGCTGTAAGACTTCAAATGGGGCATTATTTGCCCCCATTCTCCAATTTTT
>NW_025842192.1:0-5918 GCF_002878395.1 Capsicum annuum
TTAATGATATAATATGCTTTTTTGATGGATTATGATGACATATTAGGGATATACAAGCTTTAAATCAAGTGTAAACAACTCAAAAAGGAACGAAATGACTTAACAAATGCAAAATACAAAAATTAACATAATTTGGACACCTGGAATGTCCAGGGCGAGTGTGGGCATGTGTGAAGGATTATAGGCACGTGATGTACCCTAAAATACTCACTAGGGACAGAAAACAGTGAGTTCGTGAGATATGCGCGTGTAGAATACTCCATTCTTATGGAATACAACATGCGTCGCAATTCCTATGAATTGGGTGTTTCACTCCAATTCAATTCCTGGACGGACTTGGCGTACTCCTATGTTATAAATACATGTTCTATCATGTTTTTACATACTTTTTGACGTCTTAGAGGATAAAGGAGGCTAAAAAACTTCTTTGTAGGGTTTTATTATCTAAATTTTAGTTTCTTTCATGGTTTGTATCATTAATCCAAGGGATTGGATGATGAATATTTCTATTAAAGGCAAAAAATCCCTTTGCGGGGTTAAGGCAAAGATCATGATTTGTGTATTTTTGAATTAAGTTTGTTAATTTTCTTATCATTATTGTTTGCATGTTTATTCTTGTTTTAACTATTTTAAGGATTCGCGACCCTTAGAATATATCAATTATTAACCTTGTGATCTCTGGAGAGGAAATAGAGAGATAGAACATGAAAATAAGCAAGGTATGGTTGTTGTTTCTTTATAAAATAAGAGATTTGAATTAGCATCTAGGACAGGGATGTACTTATAAGACTTACTTAATTCACACATAGGATGATAGTGTAAATTATTTAAGTGAATTATTACATCCCCGCTCAACGATGAAGTTGTAAGGTTCCACTTAGGTAAAGGATTAGAGGCTGGGAAATCCAGATCATGAAATTAACCCTATGAATCAACAACTAAGATAAGCGAGTTAACCAATGAAGTTCAATAATGTAGTATGGTCTTTCATAATCCTTAACCCTAGGCTTCTATCCTTTGATTGTCTAAAGTTATTATTTTTCCGCATTAGTTTAGTTTTTTTTTACATTACAATTCTTAAACCTCCCTGTGAGATTGATACTTAGGATTTCTTGAAGCCACTTTACAACTTGATAAGACCACGTACACTTGCATATGCGCTGTCAAGGTTTTGGCGCCATTGTTGAGGACTTGTAACTTGACAACTATCTTATTTTTAGTTTTTCTATATTGAGTTATAAATAGTTTTTATTTTATTTTATTTTTCCTTATTTTTATTTTTATCTCACTCTTCTTAAGATGTCAATCTTGGATAGATGATTTTTGAGTGATGACGATTCTATATGGTGTATGGTTTGTGGCAATAGAGGTTATTCTGAAGATATGTGTGCTGTCAACCCTGATTCAGTAATGTTTATGGGCTACGATCAAAGGTAAAATTATATAAACAACTACAATCAAATGGTGTCGAATCAGCCACAAATTCAATCATGGATAATCAATAGCAGCAATTTCAATGGGCCCAATCAGATTAGCCAACTAGCAACTTGGAATCGATGCTCAAAAAATTCTAGCTAATCAAGCACACTTGTTAACAGACATGAAGAACTATCGAGAAGCTATAAAGAAATTGGATAATAAGCTGAAGGTAGATGCATAATTGACTTCTCAACCTATTGTAGATGAAGTTGCAGATAATTCGAGGAAGTATGAGTACTCAGAAATTGAAATTGTTAACTAGGTTAAGTAGACACCACCATCACCTGTAATACCCTAAAGTTTCCTAACTAATTTTGCCTAACAATTGTCCAGTATTAGCATCTAAATTGAATGATATTTATTCCATGGTGAATTTTAAAGATTTTCACTTTTTTTCATATGAGAAATTCAATAAGCTTTCCATCGATATAAAATTTGCCTAAATCCAACAACCGGGTAAGAAGTTATGACTATTTCAAGTCCTCGTCGTAAAATAGCGCCATATTGGTCAGTGGTGCGCTGTGCCACAAGATAAAATGGAAATTGTCCTTTTTCTAGTGTCCCAGCACAATTTTTCTACGTCGCTCTAAACTTCCAAGTCACAAATAAAATGACAACGTGATGGCTCTGCGTCACACCATTTCTCTATTTTTCAATTGTCAAATTCCAGTGACACGGCGTGATAGCGCCACGTCGCACAAGGGGTCTAGGTAGGGAATTTTTTTATAAAATTTAAAAGATGCATCCTGGGTTAAATGGTTCTTTTCTCATGATTTTATTTCAGCCTTAAACACGAAATTTAAGCCTACATGACCTAAGGATATCATTATTCACTCTATTTTTCCCCAATTTCTTAATTCACTCTCAAAGCCAAGAAACCCTAATCATAAAAATTCAAGGGCAAGGATCAAGAATATCTCCAAGGATCTTTATGGAGTTACATTCTAAGGTATCTGATGTGTTGATTCATGGGTCTCTTTCACCCATGAAGCTCAAGAATCTCTTTTCAAACTCAAAGATTTGTATATTTACGAGTGTTCATGATTTGATTGAATTGAATAGTGATGTTTATGTTGTTGTTTGGTTTCACTCGATGTTATAGACTATTAATTACAAGAATTAATTCTAGTATGTGAGGAATTACACAGTATTCATGATAAACCCTTCAATTCATAAGTTGATTGATATATCCTTGATTATGAGATTGTTGATGATTGTATAACCATAACATGCTCCCCCCCATGATTGATTAAATGCTTATGTGAAGAAAAAGTGCCATACTAGCATGATAATATAAAATCTCCATTCATGTACAAGTTATGTATGTCAAGTGTTTGATTAAATATCTTTGCCAATGGATTATGTATTGTTGATGTTGGTCTGGTACTCAAGAAAGTCATGCTTTGTCAGTTTCCTTCTATCGAATCCTTGGGGGTACTTTTACCCAAAAAATATATCTGTGTACCTTGAGTCCATGTCATGTTTTCATGATATCCTCAATCAAACCATGATCCGTAGAACTCAATCAATCATGTGACACAGGAAAGCTCAGTAATATAGTAATCTCAGTACTATTCTGTCCGTCAATGAAACTTAGTTAATTTTGTCCAGTTTTGTTTAGTAATCCATGATCAGTGTCTCTTCAGATGGGAGTAGGAATTAGCACTGAGTGAACCCAAGGATGGGAACACACACTGTGAGATGAGGGTGTAAGTCTTAGAAGTCATCCTTACATTACAAAACTGTATAGCAAGCATAGGTTGAGACATCAACACTGTCAGATAAAGGTTGATGAGGTGGATAAACACTATCAGATGAGGGGCCCATCATTCTCTTTTAGGGACACTGTCAGATGAGGGTCACTCATTGCTTGTCCTTATCAGTGGTATGATATTGACACCTTTCCAATTGGGGTTACAGATTTGACCCCAACTCAGCCATAATGGAGTATTAGGGGCATGTCGGTTAGATAACTACTTCCCACAGTTTTAGTTACAGAATCAGGATTATTAGATACAGTCATTCAGTTTGACTAATAGAACTTAGATAGTTCTACAGATTCAGAACTGTCAGATACAGTCAACTCAGAATAGTATGGAACTCAACTAGTTCCATCAGATTAAGGACTGTTAGATACAATCACTTATGTCATCAGAATTCAGTTATTAGTCATGTTAGTTATTTGTAAATTCATAGTATCAAGACCTTGGGTATAGTTACAACGTATTCATGTATGTATTGTCATGTTCATATTAGTTAGTTAGCCAATATTATTCATACATATGAACCCCATGCATTCAGCCTACCTTCCATGCATACCAGTATATTAAAAGTAGTGATGTATTTATGCTATGCTGTGTTATACAATAGATTGAGAAACACGAGCTCTAGAGCATCAGTAGCATTCCAATCTCAATAGTTAGAATAAGCAGTGAGTCTTCATCTTTTGAGGAAATGATCATTTATTTATTATCTCATTAATTAATTTATAAGTTGAAGTTAGTTGGGGACATGTCCCATCAACTCCTTATCCAAATAGTTATATTTTAGAGGTTTTTCAGACTATAATATGTTGAGATAGTATTTCAATTTTTGTTATTATATTACCCCACTTAGATATTTTATTTTATCTGTCATGCAGTTTTGAACCTTATGGCCTTCCAACTCCTTTTTCGCATTATATTTAGTATGTTATATAGTGTACAGGTATACATATTAGTCATGGGTTATCTTGTGATCCTTCGGGGTCATGAGCACTGTGTATCATTCTGAGTACCAGCTTCGGGGTGTTACAAACTTGTTATCAAAGCCTAAGGTTCAATAGTGTCCTAGGAAGTCTGAAAGCTGCATCTAGTATAGTCTTGTACATGGGTGTGTTGCGCGCTACATTTATGTATAGGAGGCTATAAGATGTTTTAGGAATAGTTTTTCCTTCTTTCAGCATTCATATCATGCCAGTAAGCATAATCTCAAGTCAATCTCTCAGTCTAATCCATTTCTCCCTTTTTTCTACAGAATATGCCTTCTAAAGTAAGAAATGGAAATTAGTTAGCACCTTAACCCAAAGAACCTTTGGGAAAACATATTTCTCATACAAAGTTCAGAGCTACATTCAATACTCTAGCTCAGTTAATTGCTACTCAGAATAAATGACCAGCCGTCATTCCAGCCAACCTAGTAGCCAATTCAGTTGCAGCCAGGATTCGAGACTTCAACCAAATGAATTCTCCATCCTTTATCGGGTCTAAGTCAGATAAGGACCCTTAAGAATATATCTATCATGTTCAAAAGGTTACAGATATCATGAGGGTTACTTCTGTCGAGAGTGCTGAGTTATCTGCATACTAGTTGCATGATGTTGCCCATACTTGGTTTAAACAGTAGAAGTTAGAAAGGCCAGATGATACAGGGCCTATTTAGTAGGAGGAGTTTGTCACTACATTCTTAGATAGATTCTTTCCCCAAGATCTGAGAGAGGCTAAGATGTTAGAATTTATCTACCTTATATAGGGAAACATGATGGTGAAAGAGTATTCTCTTAAGTTTACTCAATTAGCTAGATATGCTCCTAATGTGGTTACAGATAGCAGGGCCAAGATGAGTAAGTTTGATTCTAGGGTAAACGATAGTGTGGTCAATGAGTGTAGGTATGCGATGTTGAATAGTGACATGACTTTAGCCAGACTTATGACTCATGCTCAGTAGATAGAAGATCAAAAGGTTAAGATGAGGGGGAAACAAAATAAGAGAGAAAAGATAGGTAGTTTCAACTTTTCTCAACCAAAATTAGAAGGAGAAAACCGCTCTCAGTTTTGTCCTAAGTCATCAGTTCCAACTCCTTCTTCAGCCAAAGCTCCAGCTTCTAAGTTCAGGGATGAAATAGAGATAGGGCACCAGGCTCTAAGTCTCAGGGTACTGTCAACAATGCTTACACAAATTCTCTTTTAGACTTGTGATAAGAACCACAAGGGTGCTTGCAGATCTGGTAGTGATGTCTGTTTCAGATGTGGTCAGCTAGGCTACAGAGTCAGAGATTGTCCCCAGTCAAGTTATCAGGATCAGTAGAACCGTTCCTCAGCTCAGTTCGATCACCCAAATTAGTAGGGTGCCACTTCTAGTGCTACTAGTGGGAAACGCCCAAACAGACTCTATTCTCTCCAGTTCCAGCAAGATCAAGAAAATTCTCCTGATGTGGTTACTAGTACGTTACAGATCATTCATGTACATGTTTACTCTTTGCTAGATCCAGGAGCTTCTTTGTCTTTTGTCACTCCCTATATAGCAGTTGATTTCAGAATTAGTCTCAAAATTCTAGCAGAGCCCTTTTCAATCTTTATCCCAGTGGCTAAAAACATCATAGCCCGATCGGTATACAGGAACTACCCAATTTTCATATTTCAAAAAGTTACTTTAGTAGATTTAGTCGAATTTGAGATGAC
>NW_025842193.1:0-5774 GCF_002878395.1 Capsicum annuum
GGGGGGGGGGAGGGTTACTTATAAAAAATGAAACAGTAGTAATTTTTTATGTGGCAATGATATGGCGTGTGTGTAGTACACTCTTTGTTGTGAGACTGTTATTATGATTTTAAGGTTGTATTAATTCACTTAAAAGTTGTTTAGGGGGTAAATAATTATGGAGTGTATGTAGTGCACTCTTTATTGAGAGACTAAGATTATAATTATGATTTTGGTGACTTTTCTCTTTTTTTAACTGTAAGCCCCCACAAAATTTTAAGCTTAACTCAGTCCGTTAAAGCTTGAAAAGAGGTCCAAGACTTAGAAATTTTAACTGTGTTTATACTTAAAAGTATTTTAGCCTTCATAAGTTGGCAATCCTATTTTACGACCCTTATGACCTTAAGATATCAATTTTTAGGTTGATTCATGATCAAAAATGTCAGTAGGTCACTTCAGGTGAGTTTTAAATTTTTCAAACCTCGTTTGAACCATGTTCAGGTGACCAAAATAGTAGGTCAATGCGATCTGGACGCATCGCGTCAACAAATAATTTCCCCCTAGCTTTCAGTGCAATTCCAGTGAACCAACGCGAACTCGACGCGGCGCGTTGGCCATCGCGTCGATGCCATCGACGCGCCCTACGCATCACTAGGCACAGTTTTTCCTCTTTTAATTCCGCATCTAGATGGGTAATTGGGTCTTTATTCCAATTCTATTCATCCTCAAAAACACAAAATTAGGTCATTCTTAGGGCTAAAATACTCATTCTCTCTAAAATCCTCTCAAGAACAAACCCTAACCTATCGAAGTCAAGATCTAGATTCAAGAAATTCACCATCAACCTTCAGGAATTCAAGCACCAAGGTATGTGAAGTGTTCATCCAAGGGTTTCCTTCCACCCTTAGAGTTCAAGAAACTCTTTTAAACTACAAGTTAATTGATTTCATAGATTTCATGTTGAATTTGAATGTAATCTTGATTATGATGTCAAATAGGTTTTCACTTCCATGAATTATCACAAGTTCCATTAAAACTAGTTAGTGTGGATTGAATTATGTTGACTTCATGTTGAACTCTCAAATTGCAAGTTGAATGTAGTATCCATGATAATATTACATGTTTATTGATATGTGGAAGGCCCATGCTCCCCAAGTGTTTGTCAAAATGCTTATGTGAATTGACTAGTGCAAGCATTATGTGATTTCATTCATGCACAAGCCCATGTATATCAAGTGTTTGACAAAAATATCTAAATGAATGCATTATTGTTAAGCAAGTACTATTATGCTATTAAAGTCATGCAGTGTTTTACTTTTCATGCTATCGAGTCCTGGGGGTATTCAATACCCTAAAAATCTAGCTACTTAGCTAGAGTTACAGTAGTTACAGAATAGTATCTGTAGCATCATGAATAGTAGTACTCAGTAATCAGTCTCAGTTCAGTATATAGTTCAGAATGCAATAGTGTTTCGTCAGTCAGTGGGACTCAGTAAACTCAGTTCAGTTCAATTAGAGAACACGATCAGTAATAGTTCAGTCTAGCCTAGTACAGCTTAGAAATCAGTTCAGTATCTATTCAGTTGGGAGTAAGATTTACCACCGAGAGAGTGTAGGGATAAAGGCTTCCCCGTTAGAGATACAGAGTCGTTAGTAGAAGTCCTTGTACTTTAGAACTGTGTAGCCAGCGCAGGATGAGGAGTCACCCATCAGATTAGGCTTTCCTACCTCCTAGGGGTCACCCGTTAGATTAGGCCTGACTCTGACCAGGTATCACCCGTAAGTTAGGCTTATCATCCTGGTTTTCCTATATTAGTACCTGTGTTATGGTACTGACACCCTTCCAGCTGGGGTTACAGGTTAGACCCAAAATTTATTCAGAAAAGGGGCGTGTCGGTTAGATGATTACCTCCTATAGTTTCAGTTTCAGTCTCAGTATAGAACTCAGTTCACTTCTACAAAATCAGGACTGTCAGACACAGTTACCCAGCTCAGTATAGAAATTAGTTTAGTTCTACAAAATTGAGATTGTAAAAAATAGTCACCTACCTGTCAATAATATAGTTATAAGTAAACTCAGATATCAGTTAATTAGTATTCAGAACTCAGCATTCAGTGTTATTATGATCTAAGTTACATTTTTATGATTGTTTATGCATATGAATCCATGCATATCAGCCTACATCACTTAGCACACCAGTACATTCAAAGTACTGACTCATACTTTTATTTTGCACTATGATGTTTTATATCATAGTATCAGGCGCATGGGCTCCTAACCGTATTTAGCATCCATCCTATCAGCATCATAATTAAGGGTGAGTCTTCTTAGTTTGAGGACAAAGTTAATATTTAAGTTTATTTGTAGTTTAGTAGTCGGGGTTAGTTGGGGCTTATCCCATCAACTCCATATTCAGATAGTTAGAGGATTTCAGACTTGAGTACTTAAGACAGATGTTTTCAGTTTTTCAGTATTCATTTACTAGTAATTATTTTTAGTTATGAACCTTATGGTATTTCAGCCTATCTTTTCGCATTTATTGCAGTATTATTATTCAGTGCTCACAGAAGATATCAGTCATGGGTTAGCTTGTGGTCCTTCAGGGTCATAGGCACCGTGTAGCATCCGAGGTACAGACTCGGGGTGTAACAAACTTGGTATCAGAACCTAAGATTCAAAAGAGTCCTAGGGAGTTTGAAAGACGCATCTAGTAGTCTTGTGCATGGGTGTATAGCGCACTACACTTATGAACAGGAGGCTATGAGATGTTTTTGGAAAAGTTTCCCTTCCTTCGATATTTAAGTTATGCGGGTGAGCATGAGCTCAAGTTAAATTCTCAGTCTAATCTTTTTCTTCCTTTTGGTAACAGAACATGCCTCCCAAAAATACTAACGTAACCAGTCAGCACCTCATCCCATTCAGACAGATCCTCTAGACGAGCATGTCTCCCATACAGAATTCAGAGCTACATTCACTACTCTTTGCCAATTTTGTAATAGCTCAGAATGAATGTCCAGTTATTGTTCAGGTCAACCCAGTGGCTAATAATGCTGAAGCCATGATTCGGGACTTCACCCGAATGAATCATCCCCTATTCTCAGGATTTTAGTCAGAAAAAGATCCATAGGAGTTCCTCGATCAGGTTCAAAAAGTCACAAATATTAAGGGAGTGACTTTTAGTAAGACTGCTGAGTTAGATAACTATCAGCTACAAGATGTAGCTCATACTTGGTGTAAGTAGTGGAAGGTAGATAGGGGCACAGATACAGAGCCCATAGAATGGGAAGAGTTTGCTACTACTTTTCTACATATATTCTTTTCCTTAGAGCTGAGAGAAGTCAAGGTGTTAGAGTTCATCAATCTTAGGCAAGGCAGTATGAGTGTGAAAGAGTATTCCCTTACGTTTACTCAGTTAGCTAGGTATGCTCCCTATGTAGTAGCAGATAATAGGTCCAAAATGATCAAGTTTGTGTTTGCAGAATCTGATAGTGTGGTCTAGAAGTGTAGAACTACGATATTAATTAAGGAAATGGACATATCTAGGATTATGGTCTATGCTCAACAGATTGAGGAGTAGAAGCTTAAGAAGAATGAGAGAGAGAATAAGAGAGCTAGAATGGGTAGCATCAATTTTTCTCAACCAGGTTTAGAGGGTGGTAACTGATGTGTAAGCAGATACTAACATATTTGAGGCTTTTAACTGAGAAGAATTGCAAAGTATTAAGGAAATTTTGTCATTTTTGATTGTTTTCTATTTGATATTGCAGTAAAAGTCAGGATGCAAGAGAACCAGCAATAATAGAAGTAAAAGAGTTAATTTTTAAGCAAGTAGAGAGGTAAGTATAGCTGACGACTTGTATGATAAGTCGTCATCCTTGTGATAAGCTATTAGAGTTACCATTAGCCTTAGATAGAGAATGAGATTCAACTGAAAGAAATGACAACAACCTGTGATAGGCCATCAGAGTTGTGATAAGCCGTCAGGCTTAGGCAGTGCTTTAGAACTTAAAGTGAAAAAGTGAAGATAATTCTAATAAGTCATCACATGTCTGATAATACGACAGGCTTCATCATCAGCTGAACACAGAACTTGTTCAAATTTGAAGAGGTGTTGATTACATTCTTGATAAGGCGTCAGATTCCTGATAAGTCGTCATACATGTCATCGTCTGTTTGAGAAAATACTATGATATTTGATTTTGTTTCCATAATTAGGATGAAGTATTTAAAGCATATGTTAGGGTTTTCTAATCATAAAAAGGGGCAAAATATCTTGAACTTATTCAAAAAGGAAAGACGCCTATTTTTGGGGCTCAAAAACTTAGAATTCAATTTTCAACTCTTTGATTTTATTGTGGGAATTTTTTCTTGAACTTAGAAGAGAATCAACTTCAGACTTCATCTTTTGTAAGTTTAATTATTTTGAATGATAATTACAATTGTTGATATCTCTTTCTTTCTAATGTGGAACTAAAACCCATAACTAGGGTTGTGGGATCTATGATTATTCCTTCTTGGATTTAATGGTTGGTTAGGGTGAGTGATTGTGAGGACATCATGATAATTCATTTGTTATGATTGTTGTTTATTGGCTACAAACAATAAATCTCGCCTTATGTTGATTTGCTCGAACTGAGAAATAAACTAAAGGTAGCAAATTATTAACAAGGATTTGGGAAGGTTAAGCTCCCATCTAATGATTAATATTGTAACAAGATTGATCAACTTGAGATAAAAACATTATGAATAGAATGATTTCCTAAGTTTGAGAGAATTGGGGATTTCAACATCTAGGCAGGTTGAGAAACACTTAGATGGACTGTCGAAACTGATAATTTGGTATTTTCCACAAGTCATGAGAATCCAATATTATAGTTATTATTTAATGGAGATTAATAATCATAGTGATCACAACCCTAGTTCCTCTCTATCACTAATTTGAACTATTGAAATTTTAGTTTTGAGGTCTGAAGCAAGTTAAAGCTTTAACAATTGTTTGATCATTGAAAACCCTCATTTTATATTTTCGTCTCATTTGTTTGAATTTAATTTGTAGCTATAGTTTCAAATTTATTTAATCGACACTCTCATTATTCCTCATGGATTTGACCCCGACTCCAAAGTTGGGTAAATATATTGACGACGACCGCCTTGCACTAAATTGATGAGTAAGTTGAGCGTTATCAAAAATGGCATTGTTGGCATTATTAAAAATGGTGCCGTTGCTGGGGAACAATTTGGTGTATTGAGTTGGTTTGGGATTTTAGCCTACTTGATTGAATTCAAACTTGTAAATATTTATTTTTAGTTTTCTTTTATTTCTTGTGTTAGGTAGATTTTTATTTTAGTTTACTTATTACTATGGCATCATGGAATGAACATGAGCTTGGTGGTTGAAAATCTTATCTTGATGATCTATGTCTATATTGTGATGGGCCTCACTTTTGAAAAGATTATAAATATGCTCCCCGAAGATAGATATGTGTACCATCTCCATCCTATCGGAAGTATGATTGTTCTTTATGCGGTGGTCAAGATGGACATTGGAGTGATTTCCCAAATGCCCCTCCCTCTATTACACTAACCCAAATTCTAGTTCTTGTTATGAGTTTGATAGGTCTTAGTCAAGAAAAGAAAGAATGAAGCACCGGGAAGAGTGGCATTGAAGCTATATTTCAATGAATATTGGATCTCTAGAAAGAAACATATGATATCGTATGTGATATGCATTAAGACATGAAGCCAATCATTCATGAGGAGATAGATATAGAGGTCAATCATTCAAAGCATCCTT
>NW_025842194.1:0-3236 GCF_002878395.1 Capsicum annuum
AGATTACCTGTCTACTGAAACTTATGCAACAGATGAACAATCTGATGCAATATATTTGTAATTTACTGTGACAAAAAGATCAATTATTTCAACAAAAAGATCATTTGCTACATAAGTTCCGTCAACTACAACTGGTACAATAGATGGGTAATCTGTTGTGACAAACTATTCATATGTCGCATCAGATTACCTATTTGTTGCTTCGGTTCTCTAAACCCAACTCAATAGATTATCTATCTACTATAATTTATGCAGTATATGGGTAATCTGATGCAATATATTATTAATCTATTGCGACATACAGATCAGATGTTGCATAAGTTGTTTGTGTTAACATGTAACCCAACTGACTGCAAATTATTATATGATTTAAATGTATTTGTCTTTTTTATAGGTTGTGCATCCATGGATCGTGCCTACTGAGCAAGAGTTGGGGATGACTTCTTTTATTACTCTAGATTTTGTTGATACAATAGCAGACCCAACGGTAGAGTTAATAAAGAAAGAATTGGTTGGAGAAATAGCCATAAGAAGAGCAGTTACGCAAGGTGAGCCTAATACTGATGCTCTTCATGACCAACCTACTGCAACAGATCTGTGTACTTCTTCTAGGGGTCTTGCTGGTGAATTTGTTGATATTGGTGGCAAGCATACTAATGCAGCTGCAAGTCATGATAATGAGCATGTTGATGCTCAAGAACAAATAAATATATTTGAAAACACCCTTTTCACAGGTCCCTCTCACACTTTCACAGGTTCCTCTCACCTTACACCGGTCCCTCTCACCCCTCTTCACCTTCATGTTCTTATTGTAAATGTAAAGAGTGCAAGGACAATCAGCATAAACTCTTTGAAAAAGTAGAGTCTATCGCTAAAGCTATTGAGAAATTGAAATCCTAAAGTGGTGTCAAACCATCCAAGAAGGTGAGAGAGCCATACACTCCTACAGTGGCAATTGGGAGGAAAAAAAGAGTAATTAACCAACTACTCTTCTATTGTAAATCTAAAAAAATTACAACTCCTCCCTCTCCAAAAGTTATTGAAGTTCAGGGGCCATTGAAGAAGGTAGACATATATGCGGAACTTGGCACCAAAGAGAAGAGGGATCTACGATGGGCCAAGAATGCAAAGAAAGGCACACAAGATTATCCCATCCATACCTTTTCATCCCATGACTTCAAGAGTATGAAAGATATGCGTACGTATTACATGGACAGGGTAAGTTTACTTTTCCTAACCTTGCCTTCTAAAAGTATGAAAGATATGCGTACGTATTACCCGTCTATTTCATAAGTTGCATTAGATGGGTAATTTGTAAACAGATTCAGAGAACCCTCTGTAACAGATGGACCATCCATTGCATCTTTCCACTATGTTTTTCTTATTTCTTTATAATTACTAACCTATTTAAAAATTGACTTCTTATATCACAATATGTCAAAAAAATTCTCTACCTCATGAAGGGGCAGGCAATTAACATACCCAGAGGCTTATGATGCTACCGTTAGGATAGTGGACCTCAATTTCTACAAAAATTTGAAGGATAGGTACGATGATGTCAATATGCTAGCGTCAACTCCCGGTGGCACGGGATTTTATTTGTTACTTTCTGAGTTTCAATGGGATGAAAAAATGATAAAATATGTTAGAGGGGAGAGGCTAAATCCACACAGCAAGATCTGGACTAGGGAAAAGAGGATTCTTGGAGTCATGAACTTGGACAACATATGTTATCGGGTTGTTGAGATACTACTCGAGGAGGTAAATATCAAGGTTTATGACTGCAACTTACTGACCTTCGATGAGGCCGATTTTCTTGCGCACATGCAACCACTGTTGGAGTTGTTCCCTATCTTATTGAGGCAAAGTAAACTCATGGATGATTTTACAATAGAAGTGTTAATGAAGCAACCATGGGATTTTGATGGTCAAAACAAGGACATGGACCTGCTAAAAAATAAAACCGATGCCGCGTGAGGGTCGCACACTCTTGCATACATCGAATGTTTGCTTACCGGCATAGAAATTACCGAGCCAAAGACCTTTCTGTGTGACAATGCTGTGGCAAACATACAAGAGGTCTGAACTTATGGGGTACTAACTAGATGCTTGCAACCTGTGTATAAAGAAGATCCTGTGAAATAATAAGTTTTTATTTCATCACTTCACTTTACATACGTAACGAACGTAAATTTACATATAGTGATAATTCTTTTGATATTTTACAACAATTATGCCTGTATATCCATGTGTTCAACAACACCAAACCAGTAGCAAATACAACTACACCTTCATGAAAATTTTAGCAATTAGGCTTGAATATCCATATGCCCAACAACACCAAACCAGTAACCATAATGCCAACAATGTAGTATCTTCTTGCTCGATTTTGTTTCTCTTCAAAAGCCTTGACTTTCTTCAACAAACTCCAGATTAAATGATTTGCTTGTGAAGGATGTCTTTCTTCATACCAATCAAAGTAATCACATCCACCCAACTTCTATAAAAACAAGACCAGAATTACAAGTTATAAGTCAATAATTAATCAACTAATTAAATAAAAAAATATTATCTTCAAAATCTTACAAGTAAAAAACCTACGACCTAAATTTTGTTGAGTCCAAGAAGTCTTCAATAGGGGTTCATGACCATACTTACAATATCAAAAATCTTTATCACAAAAAAATGTGGAAGATGAGCTCGACATTGTCAATCTTGTTGGAAAAAATAAAAAAATATGCGAAAAAACCAAATACAAATAATTTGAAGGATTTGGGTAGAGAAAAGAAGATGATGAAGAAGAAGATTTAAAAATTTAGGGTTAAATTTTATAAATAAGATGAATATTTAAGAGGAAAAAATAATTGTTGGGGGCCAAATCAAATCAGACGCCAAGTCAGCATAAATGGCGGTTCAACGAGCCTTTTGCGTGAGCTACACGTGAGCTGCCAGTAGAATATTCATGTGCTGTAAAAGATATTCTATCTATTCTAACAGATAGCCTATCTATTGCAGTAGGTTGGTTATCTAGTGCGTTATGTCGATGTTTCTATCTAAGTCTACTTGTTGCAACAGTGAAAAAACCTGTTTGATAATTTCCAACAGATTACCTACATGTTGCAACATATATTAAAATCTATTTGATATTTTCCAACAAATATCATTTTTGTTGCAATATTTGAATCTAGTATTTCATTTCAATTAATTAGTTCAAATCTAAGGATAAAATAAAATAA
>NW_025842195.1:0-2016 GCF_002878395.1 Capsicum annuum
ATCATTCATTCATCGAGGTTTTCTTGGCACTACTTTCCCTCATATCATTTACATCAACTCAACTCATATAATACACCGGATAGCAACAAAAGGAACATAAGGAGGAAGGTGATACAAGGAGAAGAAGAGGAAATAATGCAAGAAAAATATTTTAAAATTGCACTGCATGTATAAACCAACACTGTCAAATCATTTGGAAATGAAGGGCTTGGGAAAAAGGAAGGCAAGATATACCCAGTGTGTAAAGAGGAAGAAGTTTAAGTGCCTCAGGAAGAATAAGTTGTCCCGAGGATGACACTGTGGCACAATATTTACGGTAAGAGTGCAGAATGTTGATGCAAAGGTTTGTCACTTGTTCTCTGATCCGTGAGAGAGGAGCGGTTGGTACTTCACTGGCAGCTGCATGCAAGAAAAATAACATAAGTAGGACTACTCTTTAAAAAAGATAAACAAGGAGGAAAAAGGAACAAAATAATGAAATAGCAACAATGCATGAGATAAAGACAACATCAAACATCAAAAGCAAGCAGGCCACTTGATAACTCGTGACGGTAATTATGTCGACCACAACAATGCAATTAATAAGTAGTAAAGAACTAGAGAAGCAGGATGTTAAGCCCTCAATACAGGATCTTGTGCAGCTGATTCTGTGGACACTGGGAGATAAATATAGCTTCTTCATCAACGAAAGAGATGACAAGTTTGCTGTGGTTGATTAGTCAAAAGAAATGTGAAAGGAAGCAAAGGAGTGTATTAATTGCATTTTCAAGGAAAATATACATTTTATTAAATTTCTCCTATACATCCTAACGAATTGAAACCTGAGGGAAAAAAAGGAAAATATTATTTAGCTATTCTGCCAAAAGATATAAAAGAGATATCCAACAAACACCGGTTCCTTATTCCTACAGTGCCTCTTTTTTTTTTTTCCTTTTTTATTAAGACACTTATTTTTCTTTGTTCTTACTTTGTTCGAGTCGTGGTTTTGCTTTTGCATAGCATCCAAAACTTACAGAACATCTGGACACAAAAGTTACATCCCCATCTAGCAAATATTCATTCCAAATATATGCAGAACAAGAGTTATGGGGATTATAAGGGAGCACTATTGCAGAAACAATCAGATTCGATATTGTACCAATGGACACATAGAAGGTGTCCACGCACAATCTTACATATAGTTTGGCTATGCACATAAGAGAAAGGAGCAAATAGAAGTGCAGCTTTTGGAAATTAACAAATCCATGCAGCTTTGGGAAATTAATAACTCCATACTTTATAAGGACAAATTGAGTGTCAAAGATCATCTCGGTATAAAGGGAAGAAAATGGAGCATAGATGCAGAAACCAAAGATTCTTTCTTAGGCAGAAGCACGCTATAGAGGATAAACTCTTCCCAAGAATTTTAGCAATTCAAAAAATGGAGATAGATTGAGAAGAAAAAGGGAGATGCCCCCTAACCCTGAGGGGGCGAATAAGGAGGGTGAACTTTCAACATTATACTTAAGAATGTAGCACAGTGCATTATGACATAGTATCGTCTACCTTGTTTTAAGATGCAAGCAAATTGGGTGTCCAAGTCAGCTGATCGAAACAGATTACTCAACATAGTTGTGCAAGGTAGAGCCAAAGTTGACACTCGGATTCTTCTTTGGCCATCAATGGTAGTGTAAAGAACGGCAGACTGGAAAAACAGAAACAAGCTCTTGTAAATAGCCATCATATTGCACCAGGGAAGAAAAAGGTAAAAGGAAGGGAGCAGCAGCAGGGAAAAATAGACATACAGAAACAGGGCAAACATGATTGACCAGAAACTCATTGGTGAAGACTCAATATAAATTTGTACCTGAAAAGAACATTCTGAACCTTCCTGCAATTTGTCATCATGCTTCAATGTCACCATAATTGTTTTGTCACAGTCAATCTGCACAATGGAAAACTCACTTAGAAATGAATACAATTCATAAATCAGTCAAACTAGCATATTCGACAGGGAATCAACAGTGTAAAGACTTT
>NW_025842196.1:0-1517 GCF_002878395.1 Capsicum annuum
CACGTCCTTTCAAGAAGAGTATACCTGGCCTCATATGCGGTGAACTTCTTGCTAAGATAATAAATAGCCTGCTCCTTTTTTCCTGTGACATCATGTTGACCCAGGACACAACCAAAAGAATTGTCCATGACTGATAAATATAAGATCAAAGGCCTACCAGGCTCCGAGGGTACCATCACGGGCGGATTTGACAAATATATTTTGATTCGATCAAACACTTCCTGATATTCTTCAGTCCATTTTACCGCAGCGCTCTTTTTTAGCAACTTGAATATGGGCTCACAAGTGGTTGTGAATTGAGCAATAAACCTGCTAATGTAGTTCAGTCTACCCAGCAAACTCATCACCTCTGTTCTATTCTTAGGCGGGGGCAAATCCTGAATGGCTTTGATTTTTGCGGGGTCCAATTCAATTCCCCGACGGCTGACTACAAACCCCAACAGCTTTCCAGATGGAACTCCAAATACACATTTTGCCGGGTTGAGTTTGAGATTATACCTGCGAAGCCTTTCAAAGAATTTTCTTAAATCTTTAACATGGTCAGCCTGACTTTTTGACTTAATAATCACATCATCCACGTAGACCTCAATCTCCTCATGCATCATATCATGAAACATAGTGGTCATGGCTCTCATGTATATTGCTCCAGCATTCTTCAAACCAAACGGCATCACTCGATAACAATAAATTCCCCATGGTGTGATAAAAGATGTCTTCTCTGCGTCTTCATCATCCATAATGATCTTGTGATATCTAGCATAGCAATCCATAAAAGAGGCAACCTCGTGTTTAGCACAGTTGTTTAATAAAATGTGGATGTTGGGCAGTGGAAAATCATCTTTCGAACTGGCTCTGTTCAAATCACAGTAATCAACACACACTAGAATTTTGCTATCTTTCTTTGGTACGGGAACAACATTGAATAACCACATGGGATAGCGAGCCACTCGAATTACTTTGGCTTTAAGTTGTTTCATGATTTCCTTTTTAATTTTAATACTTACATCCGTTTTAAACTTGCTCAACTTTTGTTTGACAGGAGGGAACGCGGGATCAGTTGGCAATTTGTGAGTCACTAATTCAGTGCTCAAACCAGGCATATCATCATAAGACCATGCAAAAACATCCTTATAATTAATTAATGCTTGAATCATTCCATCTTTTAGCTGTGGCAAAGCATGTACACTGATTTTAGTTTCCCTAACATCTTCTTGATCCCCTAGATTTATTGGCTCAGTCTCATTCCAATTAGGATTCGATTTATCTTCAAATTGTTCCAACTCTTTGCTTATTTCTTCTAGTTCTTCTTCTTCATCATATTCCCCATCTTGCTTCATTACATCTTGATTAGTTTGGATTTTAAGATCAAGCTAAAAATTCCACATGCATGTCATGTCATTAGAATCAGCATAAAGAGAACTGTGTTAAAAAGAAAAACAAAATATATTAGACACGAAACAAATGGGACATTGCATTTCATTAAATAAAAGATAG
Source organism: Capsicum annuum (assembly GCF_002878395.1). Classification (NCBI taxonomy): domain Eukaryota; kingdom Viridiplantae; phylum Streptophyta; class Magnoliopsida; order Solanales; family Solanaceae; genus Capsicum; species Capsicum annuum. Next base: position 1,495 of record NW_025842196.1, read on the forward strand.
AAGGGTTTAAACATAGATGCCAA
>NW_025842197.1:0-1844 GCF_002878395.1 Capsicum annuum
AAGGACCTGGTTCTCCTACCCTTTTTGAGTCAAACTCTATATTTGCTAATCTGATTGATGAAAAGATTCTTATAAAGAAATCTGATTCTCTCATCAGCATAAATTTGGTAGCTGAAAATTTACTTTTACATGGAAATGATCCCAAGGAAGGTTCTGCTAGTGGGGAAGATCAAATAATAGGAGAAAAAGATGAGTTGAAAGAGGATAGAAAGTTTGTATTACCCCCAAATTAGGAAACTAAAAAGGATGATGATGAAAAACATCTAATTTGGAAAATAAAGAAACTTAAGGACTGTAAAAGAAAGGAGAAAATGATTGACACTGGTGTACAAGGCACTAGATCTTATTCCACTAGGGGATCTAAACAAAAATTACTAGTAGATGCCATGAAGGAAAGTAAGTCCTCTACCACCAAAAGAATAAGACTCAAGAAAGATGCCACAGTTAAGGAGGTAAATGTTAAAGTAGTGGGGGTTGGATAAGATGAGGATACTGACACTGATATTGTAATTGTAACTAAGAAGAAAATACAAGAAGTTCATGTTGCTGAGAGGACCAGGTCCTCTGGTCCAAAGTCTAGCAGTCCTTCTATAAGCAAAAAGAAGCATATTTCTATCAAAATAAAGAAAGTCTCTAAGGGACCTGGAACCACTGAAAAACGTACACCAGAAAATGAAAAACTCAAGGCCAAAATTGCAGAGTTGACTGGTGAAATCCAAGGACTGATGTTGAAGTAAGAACTCTCACCAAACAATTACTGATGCTCATGCTGCTGGGGCTGCTGGAATTGACATGTTGCTAAAATCTCTCTCCCTTAAATCCCCTTCTACCTGAGTCCTAGTGTGTCAACTTCCTGAGTTAGTTTCTATTGTGGCATTTGCAAACAATAATTTTTTTGGTATATTGTTATGGTATTTATCCTAATTAGTGAATGTTAAAGATAATTATTTTTGCTTTATTTTAAAGCTATTCTTTATGTTAGTGTCGCACCAACGACCATGAGTTAATTATCTTGTGCTTATCTTTACTCTTAGTTTACTGTTAATCCTTGTCAATGATACTAAAAAGGGGAATACTAATTTCATATGTGTGGATCAGGGGTGTGTGTGCTCATGTTACTGATATGGTAAGTCACAGTGATGAGGAGAGCAAAACATGTGCTATAAGTAACAATAGTGACAGGGGAATCAAACATGTGCTCAGAAGTTTTTACCGAAAATAACAACAAGGGACTAGGTCCCTGTATTGCATGATGGTGGAAGCATAATGATAGGGGGAACATTTATCTCCACAGTGGTAATCACACTGATTAAATGTGATAGATGTGTATTGATGCTCAAAGTTGTATAGTTGGTTTGTCATCATCAAAAAGAGGGAAAATTGCTGTATATAGTTTTGATAATGCGCAACTAGTTGCAAAGGACTAGATCCCTGGATGTACATGGTACAACAGATCTGGTATGCGTGTATGAACAAGTTTTGTCTTCTTCTGTAACAAACTTTCAGGTGTTGCTCGTACTGAATGGGGCACTTGGACCAATCTTTTTTCAGCCCTAATCATCACTCATCTATAAAAGAAAAAAATGCTTCTTCATCAAATGATTTTTTGCAATTACAAAGAGTGAAGAGAGGCACAAAAATCTAATTTTTCAACGCTGCTCAAGTTCTTAGCAGATTATATATGCTTAAATAGAAATTGTTCTTGAGTGAGATCTGATTTGTAATTGAACTACTCATGTTATAAGAGTAGTGTTTTTCTTTGATAAGAGAAGTGCTTTGGTAGAGTTGCTTAAGCTTGATACTGATTAGACTTAATCAGTGTACAGAGTCCTTGGTAGAGTTGT
>NW_025842198.1:0-1140 GCF_002878395.1 Capsicum annuum
TCTTCTAATAGGGTTTAATATAGGGTTTGGACGGATTTTGGGTGAGGAGGAATGACCAAAACGCCCCTAAAAATTAAATAATTCTCGAATCTGTCCTTTGGTGGACTATTTTGATAGTCTGAAGTAGATCAACCATAATGTTTTACTCCGATATTCAAATTGGATGAAACCAATTTTATTAGAAAGAGGACTCTCATATATTTCCGTTGATATATAGTATCTCACTCAGATTATTGCGTACAAGGAGTTATGATTGTTTGAAGTTGACCCAAAAATTCACTTTTGATAGGCTGAAGTAGATCGACCATAACTTTTTGCTCCAATAGACAAATTGGATGAAACAAATTTCATTGGAAACGCAGAGCTTTTCGTTGATATAGAGTATATCACCCAGATCATTATGTACAAGGAGTTATAATTATTTAAAGTTAGAGTAAAAAAACGTCAGGCCTTAGTACTTTTTCTTGCTCGTTTTACTGTTCACTACTATTCACGATTCGATCGAAATGTTCATAACTCGTCGCTCGGGTGTCCGTTTTGGATGATACACATATCGTTGGAAAGTTTATTCGATACTCTACACAATGATGGGTCATAATCTAAGACATTCCACATGAAAAATTTATAATTCATTCTAGAATATAGAACTCAACACGTTTTCGCACAAAATTTCAACGAAAAATTCCAGGGTATTACATCATCCCCCCCTTGGAAACATTTATCCTCGAATGACGCTAGACATGCCAAGATTAGATAGGGAATAGGGAATACAGCTGAAACCATTTGTTAGAATCATCACCACATCTTTTCTCACTCCATGCAACATAGAATGCATAAATTCAAGAAACTACAGCTGAACACATAATAAATGACAGCTGAACTGCTACAACTTTTATTAAAAGTGCCTAATTTAGGAAAGAACGGTACCTTTGTCTTGATCGGATTTCGCAGAAAATAAGTGCGGGTACTTGGATTGCATATCCACCTCAGCTTCCCAAGTTGCACCCTCAACAGATTGGTTTCGCTACAACACCTTGACCAAGGGAACTTCTTTGTTCCTTAGTCTTCGGACACTGAAATCAAGAATCTCAATAGGAATCTCATCAAAAGAAAGATTTTCTTGAATGTCAGCACTCACAG
>NW_025842199.1:0-1817 GCF_002878395.1 Capsicum annuum
CGTCCGTGCTGGTCCTGGAACCTTTAGAGAGACTAATCATCATGGTCATAGATTCTTGGATGCATCCCGGCAAACATAGTGACTAGGGAGTCCTTGATCTCAGCTATTTCCTTTTTCCAACTTAAAGTGGGAACATCTATCCTTTTGTCTTCACCAGTTGGGGTTGCCTTGGTCTTTGAAATGGACTTTTTAGACCACTTACCAGTATGTCTTCTACTGTTCCATACTACAGTCGAAGTTGGTCTATTTTCTAAAATAATTTATTTCACCATGGGTAAAATTTTGCAGAAATTCTTAAATGGAGAAGTAGATGTACCTCTTGCTAAATCCTTCGAAGAGACGCATAAGAAGAAAAAACCTGACTGTACAAGAGAAGATTGGGTCGAACCGCGTGCTAAGGCTGCATATGTAAGATACTAACTTTTATATATATTATTTTCTTATTATTCAACTTAGCTTGTTTACATAATGACAATTATTTTTCTTTCAGGAAGGATTTCAAAAAAGTATTGAAGATTGGCGTCAAACCCAACCTACTTCAGAGGATGGTACCATGGTCCAACCATCGCCTGCTGATATGACTAGAATATGAACAACTGTGGTAGGTGGTCCAAAGAAGGGTAAAACCTACGGGTTCGGAGTTAACCAATCCTCAAGTAGTTCTTCCCCAATGTTGCCCAACTCCGCTTTTATTTTGCAAAATGCGGAAGAAAAGGAAGCGATAAAAAATAAAATTGAAGAGTTGAAGCAATAGTGTGCAGTTAGTGATGCCAAATTTGCCAAGTTTGAGACGTTAATCAAGAAACATATGCCTCTGAGGATGAGGAAGATAGTGAATCAAATGATTAGATTGTAGTTTTTGGTTCTTGTTTATGATTGTGACATGTAGACTTAAACTATTAGAATTAGTATTTGTTTTGGATTGTGACGTTTAGACTTAAACATGTCTTGAAATGTTTAAACTATTTAACTCGTTTGTTTTGGATGTTTCAAAGTGGTTGAATTCTTAAGTTTTGATTTTATTTGTAATTTTTAAATTTACTTTGAGAAATACATTAGGTATGTTGTTAGTGGTTGTAAAATGAGAGGATATTCTGATTATAGTGGTCGGAGTAAAGCAAAATAATTTTATTATTTACCGACCACATTTGTTGGAGAAAATAATTATATTATCCTTTTTTGACTATAGTAGTTAGAAAAAATTATATATTAAATAATTAACTATTAAACTTTCGACTAAAATAGTCGAAAATATTTTATTTATTAAATAATTATTAATTACTATTTTGAAATAATTATTTAATAAATAAAACTTCTCAACTACTTTAGTCGAAAAATGATAATATAATAATTATTATTTATTAAACTTCCGACTAAAGTAGTCGAAAGTTTTTAATTTATTAAATAATTTTTAATTACTATTCCGACTACATTAGTCGGAAACCTTATAATTATTAAATAATTATTTTTAATTATTTTGTTAAACTTTCGACTACACTAGTCAGAATATTATTTTTTTCAATCATTCTATAATTTTATTTTTTCAACTGGGGTAGTCGAAAATTTTCGACAGTAGTAGTCGGACATATATTTTCAACATATTTTTTTCCGACTACCACTAAAAGTAGTCGAAAACTTCCTATTTTCTGACTATATTCCGACTACATGAGCTGCGGAACATAGTGAATTCCTGATAGTGATGAGGAAACTGTTTCTCCTTAAATTATGGAACTAAAATCAGATCCAATTATTCTCTTATCTTAATAATGGCAGTAATTAATGTTCTGATTTTGTGAATGCTTAAAAATAGTAATTGT
>NW_025842200.1:0-1041 GCF_002878395.1 Capsicum annuum
TAAAAATGTGAAGACCCTTAGAAAAGTGATTCAAACTTTTTGCCCTTAATTAAAAGTGATACGATACACCCTCGTGGTGGGGCCCTTCCCCGGACACCGCTCATAGCGATAACTTTAGTGCACCGAGCTGCCCCTTTTTTTTATTATATCATAGTCTTTATATTATTTATTATTAGACATAATAAATATGTAAGATACATTTTGGATTAGAATTCAATATCAATTAAAATAGTATTACAAGTCCTATTTTCTTTATTTAGATTTATTATCCACTTTAGGTTAGGACTATTCTACCAAAATTATCACTTTAGGTTAATTAGGACAATATCTATTCTACACAAATTTTCATGGATTACAAAGAAAAAAATTAGGTTTAGGTTTCACAATTTAATGCCGCTTTTAGTTTTAATTTTTTTTTACTAATTAGTTTTACTACTACGTTAGTTTGATTCAAAAAATTATGTTATATTTTCTTTGTATTGGTTGATAGGATTTAGATATAATTATTTTTGTGTGAAGGTTAGGTTTAATTGTATTGTTCTAACATCTTGATAATTGTGTTGTTGTAGTTTCTATCCTGTTACTATATGCTATTTTATTAAAATTAATAGTGGATGAACGTTCGGTCAGACTTTGAGTAATTTTTGTAGAAATTTAAGGTTTAGTTGTATCGTTCTGATGTCTCGATTATCATATTGTGTTGTTGTAGTTTCTATTCTATTGCTATCTGCCATTTTTTCTGCTTAATACATGTGATAGATGAATGTTTGATCGGGCTCTGAGAAATTATGTGTAAGGGTTAGGTTAAATCTTATTGTTCTGATATTCGACTATCGTATTGTTATTATATTATATTTTCTTTGTATTGGTTGATAGGATTTGCATGTAATTATTTTTGTATGAAGGTTAGGTTTAATTGTATTGTTCTAACATCTTGATAATTATGTTGTTGTAGTTTCTATCCTGTTACTATATGCTATTTTTAAAAATTAATACAGGTGGTGGATGAATGTTCGATCAGACTTTGAGTAATTTTTGTGT
>NW_025842201.1:0-1145 GCF_002878395.1 Capsicum annuum
GATAGCAAGAGCTTTACTATTTCACTCCAAGGTTCCTATGTCCTATTGGGATGAATGCATTCTCACAGCTACCTTTCTCATTAACAGATTCCCCTCAAAGGTACTTCATGAAAAACACCTCATGAGATTCTTTTTGGTCAGGTTCCTAATTATAATTCTATAAAGTATTTTGGTTGTCTATGTTTGGCTTCTACCCTCTCTCAACATAGGACAAATTTAAACCTAGGGCGAGAAAATGTGTTTTCCTTGACTAGCCATCTGGGCAAACGAAGTATAAGTTATTGGATTTGGAGTCTGAAAAGGTTTTTATTTCTAGAGATGTCCATTTCCATGAGAACATCTTTCCCTTTGTTACTGATGCAGAACCCTCGTATCCTATTTTTCCTTTTCCTAATGAATATTTTGTTTTTGATCCTATATCTACTCATTCTCTGTAACGCCCCAGAAAATGGGTCCCGGAGCGTCACACGATGCTTGAGGCTACGAGTAGCCCCAAGCTAACCCTTTGAGCCATTTTTATTCAGTTCAATACAAATCAACGGGGTTTCCATAAATAACCCTCAAATATCAACAGAGTAATCATCATCCAAGAATAAAAGAATTTCAGAAAGATAACAAAATACGACTTATTAGTCAACTCCCAACATCTATACTAGTCTGACAAGCCTCTAAGAAAATCAATAAAACCAACGAGTCATTGAGACATGCCCCAACTGACTCATACTCAGTTATCAAATGTAAAAAATTTTGAAACCAACATCAGACATCACTTCCTTGAAACATGAGGACTCACCACAACAAAGGATGTAGAACAGCGCGCCCGAAGAATCACTGTCGAACCTAGAACTGAGCACCTGAACCTACATTTCGAGAAAATGCAGCCCATATTCGAAGATATGGGTCAGTACCAAGGAAAGGAACCGAGTATATGGGGGTGATGTAGTTGTATAAACATCATAATCATAAATATTTATAAGAAATATGCAGGATGTATGAAAGACTCACATAGCCTGAAGAAAATCATCATAATCATTAGAGGATGAAATAAGTACAATAACACATGTGAGTCATCATATAATTTGTCAATCACTTTCAGTTCATCAAGAATATCAATTCTCATAATGTAAATGATATTTACATTATGA
>NW_025842202.1:0-13318 GCF_002878395.1 Capsicum annuum
AAACAGTGCCATTTTTTATAACGCTCAACTTACACCTCAATTTAGTGCAAGACAGTCGTCGTCAATATATTTACCCAACTTTGGAGTCGGGGTCGAATCCACAGGGAAGAATGTGAGTGGCGATTAAGCTAATTTGAAACTATAACTACAAGTTCAATTCAAATAAATGGTACAAAATATAAAAGTAAGATGGGGGTTTTTATGAGTCAAACAAAAGTTAACAACTTAACTTGCTTCAGAACTCAAAACTAAGATTTCAATTGTTCAATTCAATGATAGAGAGAAACTAGGGTCATGATCACTATGACTATTAATCTTAATTGAATAATAACTGTTCAAGATTCTCGTGGTAGATGGGAACAACAGATTATCCCTGCCGATGATTCTATCTAAATTATCTCTTGACTTCTCCAGACAATTTACTATCTAATCCTTTCGAACTTAGATAACTTATCTATTTCTAACCAAATGTTATCTTAGGTAGATTAATCCAGTTATGACATCAATCATTAGATAGAAGGTTGGTAGCTTCTTAGTCCTTGTTGATAATTTATTTCCTCTAGTTTATTTCTCCGTTCAAGCAAACAAACCTAAGGCATAACCTATTGTTTGCAACAAATAGATTAAAGTTAAAAATAATAGAATTTTAAGACGTTACCACAATCACTCAAACCCTAACCAACTACTAAATCAATAAAAAAAATAGTCATAGATCCCACAACCCTAGTTGTGGATTTTAGTGGCTCATGAGATAGAAAGAGATAACAACGACTGAATTCATAATTTAAAGAAATTAAACTTACAAAATATGAAATCCAAATTTGATTATCCTCCAAGTACAATAAGAATTTCCCACAACTCAATCAAAGGATTGAAAATTAAATTCTAAGTTAAGAGGGTCAAAAACTACAGAGAAAAAGTGTCCAAGTACGTGAAGTTTAAGGTCCGCCCCCTAAGAGAATTAAAGACCACATTTTATAAGTTCCTGGATGTAATAAAACCTAAAAACTATTCATTAAATATAAAGGGACATCTATTGAAGTAAATCTCAATTTTCAGCTTTTCTTGGAATAGACAACGCCATTTCTGATGGCTTGTCAGACGCCTGATGGCTTTTGTAGAATGTCATCAAAGCTTCCAGTATAATAGCATCTTCTGCTTCTCCTGATAAAAAATTTTGATGGTGTGTCAAATATGTGATGATGTGTCAAAAATGTCATCACATCCATATCGGAAATCATCATGTTCTGCCTTAAATTGATGGTAATTTTGACGCCTTATCACAGGTGTGACTGCGCTTCAAAAATATCATCACACTTCACTTCAATTTTTCAGATTCTGTCTATGCTTGACGGTATCTTTGATAGACTTTCACATGTCTAATGACGCTTCAAAAATGACATCAACTTTACTTCAGCTTATTTGCAACAGATTTCAACTGATTTGTTCTTCTTTCCTTTTGTTTCCTCCCCTATCACTTACATCTGCATTAACATAATAAAAACAATCAAAAATAACAAAACTTTATCAAGACTTTTAAATTATTCCTCATTAATATCTTCAAATGTGTTAGCATCTGCTCATATATCATCACCCCAGAATTGGTCGCCTCAACTCCCTTTAATAGTTTCTCCATCATATCCTCCATGGATATTTTGCCTGAACTGGTGGCAGCATTATCTCAGCTTCTAGGAGTTACATATAGTCCACTCTCATTACTTTTATTATTCCAATCTTCTTGATGGTTCCAACCTTGGTTTCCATGACCACCGATCCGAAAACCCTTCTGGTTATGCAAATAGTTAGCCTCTTTCTCAGTGTTTGATTCAACTCCCTTATCGTGGGACCACACATCTTTTACCCTTTCTACATTTCCTAACAGCAAATGTTTTATGAGAAGATCCATCTGGTTTTTCATGTGAGCCATATCCTATCACACTCCTCTTCTCTCCTATGCTGCTCTGCTGATATTACACTAGACCCAGTATTGCTTGCTACCACAGAATCTCTAGTACGCCAAGCTTTATTTTTCTTCATCATCCTTTCTAACATGTCCATAGCCTAAGTACAGGTGAGCTTCATAAAATCTCTTCCTGCAGCATTATCCACTATTGGATTTGTAAGTGAGTTCAAAGCTCTGTAGAATATTTCCATCAAGTGTTCATCAGTCATCTTATGGTTTGGGCATTGAGTCAACTTCTTTTTAAATCTCACCCAAGTCTCATACAAAGCTTCATTAGCCAATTGCCTAAAGTTCCTGATCTCATCCCTCTACTATAACATACTGGAGGGCAGAAATAACCTTTCTAGGAAAGCTTCTTTCAATTGCCTCCAGTTTGTTATAGAATCAGGAGTCAGCTCATTCAACCACATGTCGCCTCTCCAAACAGAGAAAGTGGGAACAATCTTAAATGAATACTAATGAAATTCACCAAATGTAGATTTGGATCATCACCAGGCAATCCACCAAAGAGTCCTTTCAGATTCAGTAGTTGGATCATAGTGCCAGTGATGTTGAATTTCACCCCAGGAGCTAGTGATGATAGAATGATTACCCCAGTAGATTAAATCATCCTCATATTTGTCAACATCAAACTGTGCAGCTTGGTGGTCTAGTGTTCCTCTGAATGGACGATTTCGATTTACAGGTGCAACTACTTCTCCTACACGCCTTCTATTAGCCAGGTCAATTAAATCATCATATCCTAGGTCCTTTTTATCTAGATTAGATACTCGACCTGGGTTATCTGCATTTTGTTGATTTAATTGAGCATTATCCAAAGCGGCTAATCTTTTAGCTTCCTGTTGGTTAGCTATTCTTTCAATGAGATGAGGTTCAGGATTGAAAGGTAATAATGGTTCTCCTGAACTTCTAGTTCGTGGCATAAACAACAATGAGCCTGTAATGAACAAAAACAACAAATAAACGTAAAATAAGGAAACTTGACTAACAATCAATTAACACACATAAACACAATCGACAACCGTATTCCCCAATAATGGCGATAAAATTTGATACACCAAAATTACAACTTTCTTACGAAAGCATAAGCGGTCGTTGTCAAATATATAACCCAACTAGATTGTGTCGAATCCGACAGGGAATATGGTTCTAATTAAGTTTTGTGGAGATTAGTTGAATTTTAATCGGTTGTTTTCGTAAAATAAATAGGGGGATTTGATCAGTTCATAAATTTATGGTTTTAGTTTAACAAGATAAAATATGTGTAGTAGTATTCAAATTCAGAAAAATAGCAAGCTAGGGTTATGCCCACATTTTAGTTTTCAATACTTTCTAACTATGGGCTTTATGAATTCATACATGCATCATTCTTACAGTGAAACGTATTGTATTTAATAACATAATCCTAGTGTTTCTCAACCATCAAGGACTAATTCACTTTAGTTCTCTTGAATCAAAAGTGTTTACCAAAAATAATACGAAATCTCCAAGTAGTTAATCCAATAGTTAATCCTGCTAAGGCATTAACATAAGAAATATGGGTTGGGAATCCTATTTTCTTGTCACTACTCTCTTTTCCGAACATCAACCTTTCTTTCGAACAAGTTGTGTTTTAAGAAATATCCTCTATGTTTGCAACCACGAGAATTCAAGATAAGCGAAGAGACTATAATGAAAACAAATCAATGCATAATGAATGCAAAACCCAAAGTGATAGATTGTATGCTACAAGGCGTCCATAACCCTAACTATGTCTTCATCTACTTCATTAATACCTAAAATCACGCTAATCACATCGGTTAGCTCAATTACATAGAAGTAGAGTAAAAACATAAGAAACTAGGCACTTTATTCTCTAAACTTAGCTAAAATATGAATAAGTTATGGTGCTTAGGCATATAAATACACCCTAGATCATCACCCCACACTTAAATCTTTGTTCGTCCTCGAACAATATATCCATTTATGCATACTATACAAGCCTTAGCACCCACAGAGGAAGAAAAGATGCTCAAATAGGCTTACACAATAATTATGAACAATAAGTAGCTTCAAGAATCATTACTAGAGACAACCTACCCTCAAGAATAGACTCATTAAGTTGGCAATTTCATGCATACCATTTAAGCAAAGAAATCAGATAAATTACCTAACCTTTATCAACCATGTTCTCTCAAAATAAGAAAGTTACCCATAATCAGTCACAATCATACAACTTCTAACAAAATGGGTACAAGAATCAAGTTGCGTTCACTCTCACAAAGAATTCTCAAATTACAACTGATGACCATATGCTTGCTCTTAGTGTAATACTCCACTAATATCAGAATGCTAAGATTACAATCAAATAGGTCTTTTATGGGTTGTAATGTAGGCTAAAGGATGGGTAGGACCTATTTTGGCTAGAAATAATGACTATTTTCCCTAAGCGCTTTAATACACTCTATTATGCAATTAAGAACAATCTCTAACAACCAATTTCCACTTCTGCTATCTTCACAGATTTGCTTTTCACCCCAACTCATTAAGCTCAATTAATAACACTATGGTGGGAGTATGTAACCCTTTTAAAATTTTTTTACACCCTTTTCACATTACGCACCCCTATAATAGCCACCCTTAACTTAAGGGACTTTCCTTAGTTGAGGTACACAATGTCCAATAAAGACCAGGGCTAAAACAGGTTCATTGTAACATATCCAGGATAAAATTTAGAATGTTTTAAAATTTTTTGCTACTCCCAACCACATCAATTTCACACGCCAATAACTTGATTTTAGGGTATAAATTACACTTTTTTCCTCTTATTATCAAACTCATAACTCAAATTGATTTTACATTAAAGCTTTTAGGAGCTTTTGGATCAAATTACGTTTTATTAAAGAATGGATAAGGCTACATATGAGGTTAACAAAAGAATTAGCTAAAGGTTCAACAGGGCAAGCTAAGATAATGTACAAAGGTAGGTCAAAAAAAGGTATGAACAATGACAATCAAAGAAATGCCTAAATCATATCCTAAACTCACAATCATTATTTTACTTTGCACACACACCAGGCAAGTTCTAGCATCAGTTGCAATAAGGAATATACAACAGTCTTACACACTCATGGCACATGGTCAACTCAATTAGGACCATTATAGATTCTTGACCTAACAATTATAAGAATTAAAATAAAACCAACAATCACAACATGAGTCATAACTAGAGCCTAGGTGTTTCAAATGTAACAATATATCACATACTTATGTTATAATGTTATGTGATCCATAAAAATAGTTACATGCAATTAAATGACTAATTTTCTCTTAAGACGGTCGTCATCCATCCAGCATCGAGAAAAGCACCTAATTATGAATAAATAGAATAAATATCTAATAAGAAATAAAATAAACAAAATATTTAACCCTACTAGGTTGGGGTTGAATCCTACAGGGAATATTGTACTAATTAAGTTGTGTACAGATTAGTTGACTTTTAATCATTCGTTTTTGTAAAATAAATTGGGGGATTTCATTCAGTTCACAAATTAATGGTTATAGTTTAACAAGATAAAATATGTGTAGTAGTATTCGAATTCAGAGAAATAGCAAGTAGGGTTATGTCTACCTTATAGTTTTCAATACTTTCTAACTATGGGATTTATGAATTCATACATGCATCATGCTTACAGAGAAACATATTGTATTTAATAACGTAATCCCAGTGTTTCTCAACCATCATGGACTAATTCACTTTAGTTCTCTCGTATCAAAGTGTTAACCAAAAACAATACGAAATCTCTAAGTAATTAATCCTGCTAAGGCATTAACATAAGAAAAAGGGGTTAAGAATCCTATTTTCTTATCACTACTCTCTTTTCCAAACATCAAACTTTCTTTCGAACAAGTTGCATTTTAAGGCATATCCTGTAGTTTGCAACCACGAGAATTCAAGATAAGCAAAGAGACTGTGATCTAAACAAATCAATGCATAATGAATTCAAAACCCAAAGTGCTAGATTGTATGCTACAAGGCTTCCATAACCCTAACTAATAAACTTATCCACTCATTGATAAAATGGAAATCACAATAGAAATAATCATCATACAAAAAACTAGAACACGATCTTGGTGGAGAAGATGAATAACATTCTCCCTTGGTGTAAGCTGTCTATCTCGTCTCTCAAAATAATATAGAATAATCAATAATGAATAAAAATTCAGCATTAAGCCTTTTAATAAGCTTTTCTCTCATAATTGCCTTCTAAGTTCCTGAACTAATTATAAATGACAAACCAGTCTTAGACATAGTTTCTAGGTGCCACATTTGGTCCAGACTGCTACTCTCTCTTGTGTCATATGCCATCCATATTTCACAGTCCTTTTATGTCTTCATCTATTTTATTAATACCTTAAATCATGCTAATCACATTGGTTAGCTCAATTACATAGAAGTAGGGTAAAAACATAACAAACTAAGAACTTTGTTCTCTAAACTTAGCTAAAATATGGATAAGTTATGGTTCTTAGGCGTATAAATACAGCCAAGATTAATGTTGTTGTATGTATTTCAAGTTGAAATCTGTAATGTTTTTCTTGATATTATGGTGTTATGTAAATTGAATTTTAATTCTCTTATGTAGAAACCCCTAAATTATGAATTAATATGGTAGTCATGATGTATTAGCATTGTTGTTCATGCCCAAGTATAAAGCTATTAGAAATAGTCACTCAGTAATAGTATATCAGTTATCAGTAATCCATGTTACCAGTAAACTTAGTAGCCAGTATTATTATGACTTCAATAATAGGTCCTGTATTCATGCATGTATTTCTCACTAAGCCATGTTCATGTTATTCAGTTAGTTATAGTTCATGCATGTAAACCCTTGCATTCAGCCTACCTCAATTTGCATACCAGTATATTCACACGTACTAACGCTTGCTTTTTTTTTGCACTATGGTGTTTTATACCATAGGTTCGGACACTCAGTTTCCCAATCACGGATAGATAGATTCAGATTCAGCCAGCAGCAGTAGACTAGCTGTGAGTCCTTATCATTATAGGATATTCTTTTATTTCATTATATTATTACATTTAGTATTTCAGTGATGGATTTAGTTGGAGGATTGTCCCATTAACTCCACAGTTCAGATAGTTCAGTTAGAGGCTTTTCACACTAGATGTTCAGACAGTTATTCAGTTTTGGTATTGAGATACCTTATTTCACTTTTATTTTAGTTATTTGAACCTTATGGAATTTTAGCCTATATGTTGCATTATACCATATTATTATTCAGTTATTACAGGAGGTACCAGTCATGGTTAGCTTATGGTCATTTGGGATTATGAGCACCATGTAGCATCCAGGGTACAGACTCGGGGCATTACAAACTTGAAATCTTAGCCTATGGTTCAAAAGTGTCCTAGGAAGTCCAAAAGTCATATCTAGTAGAGTCTTTTGCATAGGTGTGTAGCGCACCAGCTTATGGAAAATAGGCAACGAGATGTTTTAGGAATAATTTCCCCTGCTTTAAGTATTCATATCGTGCGAATGAGCATAAGCTCCAGATAAAATTTATTTTTACTCTAAGTTTCTCTTCCATCTATAGAAAATGCCTCCAAAGAGGACTTAGGGTAGAGGAATGGGAGATCAGTCGTCCCTTTAGCCTAATTAGCCAAATTCTTTGAATAAGCATATCTCCCATGCTGAGTTCAGAGCAGCTTTCATGATACTAACTTATTTAGTTGCTGCTCAGAATGAATGTACAACTGCCGTTCCAGCCAACCCAGTGGCTAATACTGCAGCATCCAGGATTTGAGACTTCACCCGAATAAACCGTCCATCGTTTATAGGTCTAATTCAGATGAGAACCCACAGGAATTCCTTGATCAGGTGTAGAAGGTTATAAATATTATTGGGGTGACAGCTAGTAAAAGTGTTGAGTTAGCTATATATCAGTTACAGGATGTGGCTCACACGTGGTTCAAACAGTGGAAAATAAAGAGGGCCATAAATGTAGGGCCCATAAAGTGAAGGAGTTTGACACTGCTTTTCTAGATAGATTCTTTTTCCTAGAGATTGGAGAAGCTAAGGTATTAGAGTTTATAAATCTAAAGCAGGGAAATATGACAATGAAAGAGTATTCTCTCAACTGTACTCAATTAGCTAGATATGCTCCTCATGTGGTGGCAGATAGCAGATTCCGAATGAGCAAGTTTGTGTCTGGAGTGAATAATAGTGTGGTCAAAGAGTGTAGGACTGTAATATTGATCAGTGAGATGCAGGACCGCAATATTGATCAGTGAGATGGACTTGGCTAGGATGATGATCCATGCTCAGTAGATAAAGGAGCAGAAGAATAAGGAGAGAGAAAATCAAAATAAAAGAGCTAGAATAGGTATCTTCCACTTTGCTCAGCCTAAGTCAGAGGGTGGAAACCATTCTCAGTTTCTCTCAAAATCTTCAGTTCCAGTTCTATCCTCAGCTAGTATCCTATGCCAAAATTCAGATATGGTAATAGAGATAGGGCATCAGGCCCAATACCTAAGGAAAGTATTAGTAATGCCTGAACCAATCCTCTTTGTTAGACTTTCGGCAAAAACCATCAGGGTATCTGCAGGGCTGGTAGTGATATATGTTTTAGATGTGTCAATCCAGGCCACAGAATCAGAGATTTTCCTCAGTCATATTTCCAAAGTCAGTATAATAGTCCTCCAGCTCAATCTGGTCGCCCAAATGAGTAGGATGCTGCATCCAGTGCCACCAGTAGGTAGTGCCCAAACAAACTCTATGCTCTTCAGTCCCAATAGGATTAGGAAAATTCTCCTGATATGGTCACTGATACATTACAGATCTTTCATATACATGTTTATGCTTTGCTAGATCCAGGAGCTTCCTTGTCTTTTATTACTCCTTATATAGCATTTGATTTTGGAGTTAGTCCTAAAATTCTAGCAGAGCCTTTCTTAGTCTCTGCCCTAGTGGGTAAATCTATCATAGATCGGTGGGTATACAGGAACTGTTCTATTATGATATCTCAAAAAGTCACTTGATCATACTTAGTCAAATTAGAGATGATCGATTTTAATATCATTCTCAGCATGGATCGGCTTCATTCCTGCTACGCCTTAGTCGACTGTAGAAATAGAATCATCCAGTTTTAGTTTCTAAATAAACATTTCCTAGAGTGTAGAGGTAGTACTTCATGAATAGGGCTCACCTATTTGTAGTTGACAGTTTGATAAACCACACCTGTATCTAACCACTAAATGATTTCTTTGTTCACAACCTCTTGAATAGGTGGATTCAATCTATGCTGATGGTCAATACCT
Source organism: Capsicum annuum (assembly GCF_002878395.1). NCBI lineage: Eukaryota > Viridiplantae > Streptophyta > Magnoliopsida > Solanales > Solanaceae > Capsicum > Capsicum annuum. The sequence continues at coordinate 9,282 of NW_025842202.1, forward strand.
GGTACACATTTTGGATTAATTTGAATTTTGTGAGCTAATTATGAGTTGAATCTAAATATGTCAGCAATAGTCAAACCAATAGCCCTTTTAAACCTTTTCAAAATTGAGTTTAAAGCCTCAACCTGCCACACTAATAAAGCTATTGTAATAATAATTGATATGGTATTGTTAGCCTTCAGGAAATATAATACAAATGAGAGGGGAGGATCTTTAGTTCCAAAACTAATGGCTCCTTGATAGATTGTCTGTTTGGAGGATCACTCAATTTTTCATATCAAGGTCTATCTTCTTTAACGTATAAGAATATGAACCTCTGTCATCAAGTTCACTCACCATATAATCATTCCCATCAATACCATTGCTATCTAAATTCACTATCACCATTGTGAAAACCTCAACACCAAGTCTCTTCTTAATGAGTGGAACCAATGCATCTTCATCCATGTTGTCTATCACAGAAATCACATATATATCTTTTGGTTGCTTAATTAATTGACAAATATTGAATGTGGCCTACTGATCATTAAGTCTAAACTTTATCTACCCCATCTCCATTTTAACCAATGCCTTATCTATGTCAAGAAAAGTCCCACCCAATATGATAGGGACATCAAAGTAAGCCTCACAATCGAGGATCACAAAATTAGTTAAAAATATGAAAAATACACCTTCACCAACATCATATAAGACACCAACCAACTTTTTCATAGTTCAATCTGCAATTAAAAGTCTTATAAAGGTCATCTTAGATGACCCAAATCCCAACTTTTGTAGATGACTAGCGACATCAAATTAATTTTAGCTTTTCGATTACATAATGCTCGTGCAAAATTAAAAGACCTAATAGTAAAAAAATTGTAAATAATCTTTGATCTTCCTTATTTTTCAAAAGATATTGAGAGGCAATGGCACTATAGTGATCTATATTATCCGAAGTCTCAAATCTCATTGTCCATTTTTTGGTCATCAAATCCTTTATAATTTTTTTTATAACTAAGCATTTTGGCTAGAACCTCCAGAAGAGAGATGTTCATAGACAACTCTTTCAGTATATACATACACTTCTAGTACTTCCCTTCTTTGACTTTCTTATTCAACCTCTAAGGAAAAGATGTAGGAGGTCGGCCAATTGTCTTTAACACTAGAGAGACCTCGTTACCCTTTCCTTTATCATTGTTTGCTCTTATATTTGAATCTGTAGGCTTATAATATGCCTCATCATTTATCAACAACTTCTTTATTTCATCTTTAATTGCATTATTAAAATCCAGAGGATCTTTTCTCATATAATCATCCATAGGCATAAGTGCATTAATAGTGGCCTTATCACTTCGAGTAGTTATATGTAGGTAATGATTTTCTTTGTTTGGATTTTAAATAATATTGATAGGAAGAGTTCCTAGTTGATGTTGATTAGATGTGGCATATGTCTGCCCAAAATAATTCATAAGCTACTTAATAGGAGTTGCATGCGACTCTACCTTCTGGCTCAACCCAAAAATATCTTCCATAATTTCCTTAAGGAGATTCTCTTGTCTCTTTGAAACTTTCATAAGCTTTGCAAGTAATTCTCCCATTCTCATACTTTTAAACTCATCATCACAATTCCTTGGCGGAATGTTAAGGTCTTTCTTATCCTTGTAGTCATCTTTCCTTCTCGAGACACCACCGCATTCAATACCTTTGTCCCTATACCTTTCTTTAAGTAGTTTCATCCTTGATTCATTTTCCTTTACTTCCAAGTGTCTTGATTATACCCAAGGTCCTTATCTCAGAAATCATTGAATCTCTATACCTATATGTTTCTTCTTCTTTAGAAACAAGCTCTTTATGTCTAGAAGCCTTACCTTGTGAACCTACTACATTTACCTTCCCTTCCTCTATTAATACAAATTGCTTCATAAGTAAGCCAAACTTAATTCTTAATTGTGCTACCTCTTGAGCCACTAAATCATATAATGCTCTTTGCTCACTGGAAGCACCAATAACATAAGTATCAGCTGATCTATCCGCCTCCTAAGTATGCCACCCTCAAATTATTTACTGATTCAGTCTAAGATTTTTGAAGAATGCTCGCAACAAATACTCATAATTTCTTCTTATGTAACAGTAATAGCCATAGCCTTGTTATTAGCATTCAAGGATCTATAGAATAAATCAAGTAAGTTTCTCACCATGATTCTATGATTTGGAACATTGTGCAATTTATTCTTAAACCTCAAGCATGTCTTGTATAATGCCTTTGAATGAAAACTCCTATAATTATAGATCTTATCCATCAGTTGCAGCATTCTAGATATCAAACAAAATTAGTTTAAGAATTATATACTCAACTCATTGTAAGTGGTAATAGATCCACGAGGCAGTTCTCCTAAATACAAAGCTGATTATCCTATTAGAGAGAACGAGAACAATTTCAACCATATAGCTTTCTGACTTACTTGAGGAAGATCAGATGAAGCATAAATTCCCAAAAAGTTCACAAGGTGCGGCATGCATCATCATTAGGCAAACCAACAAATGCCCCCTTCAAGTTCATAAACTTGATCATCACACTCGTAATATCAAATTTAGTCCCTTGGGGTAATTTTGGAGGAATGATTGCAGATGTTTCAGCTGGTTCAACATACCCAAAATCCTTATGTAGAATAGCATACACTGGTATATATTGGTGGATGGGTTGTTGAACTTATTCCTTCTCATTCTATCCCTACCTAGTACAACTCGATATTTTTTCTCCTTCTATCTAGCCCATTCCTCCATAGCTACTCATTAGGTAGTTACTTGCCTAGAAGTTTCTACAGTTATTAAGAGAGCAGCGGTCTACTTAATAGTTTTCTAACACCATGCTAAGGCGGCTAATTCAATACTATTAGGTCCTCATGAACTACTTCGATAAGGGGCATGAACTTCATTTCTCTCTATCATATGATTCTATCATATAGTTCTTTCAAGATCAGGATCAAGTGGAATCAGAGGATTTCATTGACTCCGAGTACTAGGCATACACTAGTATGTTCCCTAGAAATAGTGGAAAACCATAAATCAACAAATGAAATAAACAACTTTAACAAATTCAATATATCAATTGGAAACTCTATTTCCCAACAATGATACCAAAATTTGAAGTCACCCTAATTACATCTCAAAAAAATTATAAAGCGTTCACTGAATCAAATATAGAACCCAATAATATTGGTGTCAAACCCAAAAGGAATAGGCCAAAATACTAGTAAAAGCTTGCTGATATAATAAGAAATTGCGTAAATAAAAAGAGGTGGTTGGTAAGAATAAAAGTAATAGTAATGAGTTTTTGTTAATTACAGTTGTGATCAAAATTAGAAGAGAACTACGATTGTGTTCTTCATGACTTCATAACTCCACACACTTTTCGTGCTTATCAAACTATCTCGATGTCTTTTATGCAAAATCTAACAAGTTATGTATCACCTAACCATATCTTGACCTTGGTTTGAGTGAATTTCACCCATATCTTCTTCTCCTTAGATCGTTGCATTACTAATCCTTGTTTTATGATATCTAATTAACTGTCCCAGTTATGGCTCAAGTTAATTGATAATGGTTGGTAGCTTTAAATTACTGTTATTTTATTATTTTCCCAATCACTACCTCCTTCTCAAGAAAGTATAGAATGTATGTGAGTCTCTAACATGTGCTCCCATCAAGAAATTAGTAAAATCAAAGGAAATACTAATACATGCAAGAACACCGATCTAGAATTACTTCACCTTAACCTTTGTCATTAATTCATCATGGTTCCCACAACCCTAGTTATGGGGTTTATGTACTCATTGTCATAATAAAAAATAAACATTTTAGAGATGAAATAATGATGTTGAACTTACAAAGAATAAGATGAAAACCCTAAAATCTCAAATTCATTAGGAATCCTAAAAACTAATATCAATAATCCCAAGATGAAATAATTTATCTCAAAACTCAAAACAATGTAAAAGGTATATAGAGTGCACAACCTCATAATAAAACATCAAAGGATCATTTATAGATACAAAATA
>NW_025842203.1:0-6451 GCF_002878395.1 Capsicum annuum
ACAAATGCATTGTCTATTATTATTATTATTATTATTATTATTATTATAATTATTATAATTATTATAATTAATATTATTATTATAATTATATACATTTATTAAAATAACATCCTACTTTATCCAATTTCTTCTTCCTTTGTATTTAATTTATGCTAATTCTAGCCAAGTTTAACACCAATATTGATCCCAAATTAAAACCCAATTCCTTACCTATTTTTAAATAAATTTAAACTCAATCGTTGATAAAAAATGATCCAATGACTGAGATTATATCAACATCCCCTTTCCTTTTAAAACCCCAAAAACCCTAATCTCTCATTTTTCAACAAAACAACCGTAACTTTTTCTCTCTCAACTCTCATCTTTTTCTTTACCTCTCTCTCCTCTCCCATCTCTCTAAATATCACTAATACCAGCGACAATGCCATCAGCCGGTAGAATCCCCTCTTCTCTTCTCCTCTTCTGCTCCTCCATCTAAGCTGCCGGACACCAACGTTTGGTCTCCATCACCAGTTAAGCCATAATTTTTACCGCTCTAAATCGCTGCTTTCTCTATCGATGCCACAAAAAAGCTGCCACCCATCACGGAACTACTCCGGTGGAGCTACCAATCGGCTCTACCGATGAAACCATCTAGCCATGTAGTTGTTTACCATCCCTCCATCTCTACTATCTATTTCTCATCATTCTCTCACTGAAGTTGATGATTAGCAAAGTTTTTTATGGGCTTCACTGAGTGTTGGCCCGATTTGATCTCTTAATACTTTAATTGCACGTTTTATTTTCTTTGTTTGTGAATTATCCGAATCAGATTCTTAGATTTAAAATATGTGGCGTTTGACTTTGAATTTTGATTTAATTTCCTTGATTACGTGTTTACTTATGTCTCTAGTTTGATATATGTTAAAAGCCCCAAATTCTATGGACATTGATTAAACCTCAAATTTTCTACAAGTTAATGTTTTGGTAATTTTATAAGTTGGACAACTTTTATTAATGACTGTTAATGCTTTTGATGCATAATTGTTGATATTGGACTATTTTTGATTTCTAATATATGATTATAATAAAACTGATTCAATTATGAAACTCCTATTTTATTTATCTTTTTTTTCGTTGCCACAACAGATGCTTTATTTGACTCTATGATTGTTACCCTCTTATTTATAGTCACGTTTTGATCTATTTATTTTAATTGTGAGTGATTAATGGTAATAATATTCCTCTGTGATTCTTACTCTCCTATTTATGGCAATTTTGATCAGTTCTTTCTAATTTTGAAAGATTAATGTTACTGATTATCAATAACTGATTTTCGTTGCCTTAATTGAAATAGATTAGATCCTTTAATTAAGGTGAATCGGATGTGATTGTGCATTTTGATTGTATATATGAAAAATATCACCTTTGTCCCATTTTATAGATTTGTGAATATTTTAATTATCCTACTCTTTGATTGATTTAAATATATTTGAATATATTCTAACCTCCTTTTTGAGGTAAGTAGGAGTTGTTTATTTTGAATTGATTTGATATTTATTTAAGTAGCATGATTTTTTACCCTAATTGATTCTCAAATATTCCTTTTTCCTTTAATTCTCTAATACTCTTTCTTATATAAACAACACCTGTCTTTAATATTTGGAACAATTTTTTTACTCCTATAATGACATTCTCTTGTTAAACACCGAACAATTGCTCTTTTTTTACACTTTAAATATTTCTTGGCTTTCGATTTTGAGACTGCTGCGATCGCTACTATTTTGGGAAACATAATTTTTTGGGTTTGACGAAGCATAAGATTTATTTTATTATTGCAATTATGTTGCTTAAACATCTTCTTTACTATTCTTTTGTTGCATACCGGTAAGTCTCTATCGACGTAAATTCCTTCTAATGACTTTATGATATTATGGAATGTGTTCGATTTTATATCTGTGTTTTGTCGTTTTTGTGTTAGAAAGCATGTTGTTTGCCTTTTGTGCTTGCTTTGCTTTTCTTATATTGTCTCACAGGTACAAATAGACACTTTTAGGGATTTGAAGAGTCACCGGGGTATTTGGAGAGGGGGCTACCCATTCCTTTTCCCTTTTTTATTTATTTATTTTAATTTATTGTGTTGTAATAACTTTTGTAAACCCTAATGTAATAATATTTATGGGACTGCTTGGGGACGGGAATTATGTTATTTATGTGCTATGTGAATTCCTTAGGCAAACATAATCTAGGATTCGTTAATTAAATTGCTTGTCACTTAGAAAGGATACTTTTAGGATCACTAATGAGATGATCATACAAATGGAATAAAGAATCCCTCAACTACATGGGGAGTTGTCACAAGCCTATAAATTGTCTAATCTACCCCTTGCTTTGAATGCTTCTCTAAAACCACAAGTTGAGGGTAACACCGCTATTAAATCCCATCCCACCTTCACAAGTCATCCCTTACCCTTTCTATTTCACAACCCCCAAATAATTCAAGTCACATATACAAGCTTCCTAAACATAACTCAAACCCACATTCTTCTCCACCAAAATGCCACGCATGCCTAACTCTACTAAATTCACAAACAACATCATATGTCCATAATACACTGCCAAAGGTTACAACAAATATGCCTTATTTTCATGATCCAAGTAGCATAATTTAGATCTGAGTTATGTCAAAATGAATCCATTCACCCATTACCAATATAAATCTAAACCTCCAGAAAAAGATGCCCTTATGCAATCCGTGGTTGAGAGGTTGGGACAACTTGAATTTAGTAAGGGGTTGAATGAACTAAGTTATGAGGACTTATGCATATAACTTAATGTTGAACTGTCGGAGGGGTACAAACCTCCTAGATTTGAATTATATAATGGGACTGGAGATCTGAAAGTCCATTTAAAATTATACTGTGATAAGTTGGTAGGACTCACTACTACACTAATGCTGAAAGTCTGGTCTACTGAAGGTACTCTGGAGCTCGTGCGTTGAAACCTATGATATAAGACATCATAGCACAAAAAACATGCGTCAGTACTTTGAATGTACTGGTATGCTCAGTAAGGTAGTCATAGTTTCATATGCATGCACAATAATAATTGAATAGCATGAGTATGATTGAGTAAGAGTGCATGCATGAATACATAAACTATAATTGAGATCATCATAACACCGAACACTGAGGCTAAATACTGATCAATAGATTTACTAGATAACTAATACTGTATAACTGATATCTGGGTGACTGTATCTGACAGTCTTGAATTCTGGGGAACTATATTGAGTTCCGTATTGAGCTGAGTGAATATATCTGATAGTCCTAGATTTGTAGAACTGGACTGAGTTCTATTGTGAGACTGAGATTGAAACTGAGACTGTGGGAGGTAATCATCTAACCAACATGCCCCTCTCTAAATGGATTAGGGTCCAACCTATAACCCCAGTTAGAAGGGTGTCAGTACCGTGCCACGGCAAAATATAAGCTGTGAGTTAACCTTCTCTGATAGGAAGCTCTTTTGTCAATCCTCACTGGCAGGAAAACTCATACGAGATGTATCAATCCTAGTCTGGTAGGAAGATATCTCAACCTACACTGGCTACGTAGTTCTGTAATGTACGAATTACAATTAAGGGTCAAACTCTCTGCTGTAAGGAATGCCCCCATCCCTGGTTCGCTCGGTGTTGAATCCTATTCCCAATTGAATAGACACTGAATTAATTTCTAGTCAGTACTAGGCTGGATTGAACGGTTACTGAGATTACTTTTTATCTAAACTGAACTGAGTTCACTAAGTTTTGTTGACTGGCGGAATATTACTGAATTCTTTTAACTGATAGAGTTTACTGAGGTCTGAACTGAATACAGAGTTAGACTGAAATATTACTGACTCTACTGAGTTTTTCTGAGTTCTGTCATTGACTGAGAGTACTACTAATCGTGACGTGACTAATACTATTCTATGACCGACCATGTCTCTAGGTAATCAGCTAAATTGTCGAGTACAAGTACCCCCAGGACTCATAGCATAAATTAAGAGACATGGAACAAACATGAAACATGAAAACTATAAACTTGATCATCATTTACTCATTGGAGTATTTTAACAAACACTTGCATGATTTCATTCTCTTAATAGTTCACATGAACAATTTATCAAAAACTTGGAAGGCATAGAGCATGCACATAACACTAATCAACATGTGAGCACACAATTCAATCATCAAATTCACTATTTGAAGGCTTTAAAATGATCTAAGACATATAAATCAATAAACTCCACATGAAACTTAGCATAACTCATGGATTTGAAACTCAAATAATTAATATAAACATAAATGTTATCAAACCCATCATGGTATTCATGTAATTCATATAGTTGAAGTTTAAAAACTGATTCTTGGACTCCAAGGGTGGAAGAGACCCTTGGAAGAAAACTTCACATACTTTTGTTGAGGAATTTCTGAAAGTTTATGATTGAATCTTGAGTTCTTGATTTGAAATTTAAGAACCAAGGGTTTTGCTCTTGAGCTAATTGGAGAATAAATGAGTATATTTTATCTTCAAAGGTCTTAATTTCATATTTTAAGGTCTGAAGGACGTGGAAAAAAGACCCAAATACCCCCAAGAACGCGGTCTTTTGATGATTAAAAATTAGGCTACTGAAGCGTAAGTCAATGCGGCGCGTCGATGACATCGATATAATAGCCAATACGTCACGCCATATTTGCGTCGATTCACTGGAATTGGATACTGGTTGCTGGGAAAAATATTAATCAATGCGATAGTCTACGCGGCACGCGAAGATCACTTTGATCCACTATTTTGAGATTCGAAAGGAGCTTTAAACGAAATTTGAAAAATCTGAAACTTATCCGGGAATACCTACGGACATTCCTGATCACAAATAGACCTAAACATCAACATTTAATGGACATAAAGGTCACAAAATAATATTTTCAACCTTCGTAGGCTAAAATGACACTGAGTCTGAGTACTTAGCTAAAATATTCTAAGTTTGGGACCCTTTGACAAGCCTAAAGGACTGCATTAAGCTTAGGATTTTTCGGGGTCTTATAAATTATAATGAATACATGTGTAAATTGGATTGATCATTTCAATAATCACTACCCTCTCTTAATAATTTTATTCGAAGCTAAGGATTGTTTTCTAAATTTGATGAAGTTAAAAATGACTCTATCAAGAACTCTCTGAGGCTGAGAATTGTCCTTGAAAATTTAAGGAGGTTAAGCACTACCCTCTCTCAAGAAACTAACTAAGGCTAAGCATTGTCCTTGAAAGTTAGTTGGGTTAAGCATTACCCTCTCTCAAGAAATTATCTGAAGCTAAGCATTGTTTCAGAAATTTGATGGAGTTAAGAAAGACACTATCTAGAACTTTCTGAGGCTAAGCATTATCTGTTGAAAGTTGAGTTGGTTAAGCCCTACCCTCTCTTGAGAAACTGACTCAGGCTAAGCACCGTCCTTGAAAGTTAGTTGGGTTAAGCACTACCCTCTCTTGAGAAATCATCCGAAGCTAAGCATTGTTTAAAAAACTCGATGGAGTTAAGCATGACTCTATCAATAACTCTCTGAGGCTAAGCATTGTCCTTGGAAAGTTAATTGGGTTAAGCACTACCCACTTGAGAAACTGACTGAGGCTAAGCATTGGCCTTGAAAGTTAGTTGGGTTAAGCACTACCCTCTCTTGAGAAATTATCCGAAGTTAAGTGTTATTTCAAAAATTCGATGGAGTTAAGCACGACTCTATCAAGAAACTTCCTGAGACTAAGCATTGTTTTCTGAAAGTCGATTGGGTTACTCAAAGACGAATATTATTTTCTAATACTGAATTTGCTACACACAACTGTCTCGGCGCCATTCAAGGCTATTGTGTTTACTTAATATGGTGTGGATTAAACATGACCTCTTTAAATTTATATGATCAAGGCATTGCTCTCTCATAACAGATATGCTTCCTTATACCCTTTCATCATTATTGTTACATTATATTTGTTTTCACCGCATTGTTTAAATTCTATCTATACTAATCATTTTTATCTAGTGGCAGGTAATATGAAATACATTTGAGAAATATTCTTTTTTCTGATTCTAAAATATAATTCTGTTTATTTCACTATCTTGCAATCTAGTCATATTTTCCCTTTCAAAATCCTATTCACTCCCATCTCATCGACCATGACATCATTGTTTATGACCGTCCTTTATCATTAACAATCTTGAGGAATATCATTCATTCCTAAATCTAGAACTATACACGACCTGATTCTCATAAAACCAAATATATGTAGGCGACTTAAAACCAAAGTCTCAGCCGCATTATTTTTGAAACCACCTCTTGTTGCTTTAATTCCAATAAAACATTTTTTTGGTCAGACAAAATTGGCTATTACGTTAATTTTTTTATGCTCGACAATTCTTTCATCATTCTCAAGTAACGAAGGGG
>NW_025842204.1:0-1197 GCF_002878395.1 Capsicum annuum
CTGAAGACTTGACTGCAGACACTCCCTAATCCTGTGGCCTGGCTTTCCACAACCAAAAAAGACATCACTACCGGCTCTGCAAATGCCATTGTGGTTCTTACCATAAGTCTGACAAAGGGGATTCATTCGGGCACTGCTAACACTGCACTGAGAATTAGAGTCTGGCGCTTTGTCTTTATTACCGTCTCTGAATTTCGGCACTAGAGCGCTGGCAGAGGAAGGAGCTGGAACAACTTACTTGGAGTAAAACTATGAACGGTTTCCTCCATCTGACTTGGGGTGAGCAAAGTTGAAGTTACCTAATCTTGCTCTCTTGTTCTGCCTCTCCCTTATCTTAAACTTCTGCTCTTCTACTTGCTGGACATGGGCTATGAGTCTGGCTAAGGTCATATCACCGATCATCATCGCAGACCTACACTCATTTACCACACTATCGTTTACCCCTGACATGAACTTGCTCATCTTAGCTCTATTGTCTGCAACCACATGAGGAGCATACCTGGCTAGTTGAGTAAATCTGAGAGAATACTCCCTAACTGTAATATTCCCCTGCCTGAGGTTAATAAACTCAAGAACTTTGGCTTCCCTCAGCTATTGGGGAAAGAATCTGTCTAAAAAGGCCGTGACAAATTTCTCCCACTCGATAGGGCCAATATTATCTAAGCTTTCAAACTTCCACTGTTTGTACCAATCATGTGCAACATCCTGTAACTGGTAGGCGACTAACTCAACACTCTCAATAGAAGTAATGCCCATGATGTCAATGAACTTCCGAACTTGGTCAATGAACTCCCAAGTGTCCTCATCAGACTTAGACCCATGGAAAGATGAAGAGTTCATCTGGTTGAAGTCCCGAACCCTAGCTGCTTTAGGATTGGCCACTGGATTGGCCGAAATGACTGGTGGTTGTTTATTCTGGGCAGACATGGACTGAGCAAGTGTGGTAAATGTGGCTCTAAACTCTGCATGAAAAACATGTTCGCCCAAAGGATATTCGGGCTGAGAAGCTGGCTGGTTTCTTCTCTTTGGGGCCATGGTCTGGAATAAGAGAAGAATGGATTAGATTGAGAGTTTAACTTATGATTATGCTCACTAGCATGACATGAATAATGATGAAAGGGGACTATTCCTAAAACATCTTATAGCCTCCCTCACATAAATGTGGTGCGCAACACATCCATGTACAAGACTCTACTA
>NW_025842205.1:0-1337 GCF_002878395.1 Capsicum annuum
AGGCACGCTACACACCCATGCACAAGACTCTACTAGATATGGCTTTCAGATTCCCTAGGACTCTATTGAACCTTAGGCTCTGATACCAAGTTTGTAAGTCCCCTAGTCTGTAACTTGGGCGTCACATGGAGCTTATAATCCCGAAGGACCACAAGCTAACCCATGACTGGTATTTACTATATGCACTGCATAATAAAAATAAAGAAATGCAAAAAATAGGCTGAAATTTCCATAAGGTTCACAACTAAAATCAAATATTGATAAATGAATACTAAAAACTGAACATCTAAAATAATCTAGTCTGAAAGCCTCTAGCTGTCTTAATATAGAGTTGATGGGACAAGACCCCAACTAATTTTGACTACTGAATAAACTGAACTACTGAAATACTAAAAGGATAACTCTGCCCTCGAACTATGAGGACTCACCACTACATCTACTGCTAATAGTGTGGGATGCTAAGTATAGTCAAGAGCCCATGCGTCTGAACCTATGATATAAGACATCATAGTGCAAAAGAAAGAGTATGCATCAATACTTTGAATGTATTAGTATTCTAAGTGAGGTAAGACCAAATGTATGGGTTCATATGCATAAACAGTAACTGAATGAATAATATGTATATCTGCAACTAAATGAGAGTACATGCATATCTAAGACAGCTGTAAATACTAATTACGCAAGGATGCATATAAATCTACTTCACAGTAACTAAAATAATTGATAATTGAATTATTGATAACTAGGTAACTATTGTTGACAGTCCTGATTCAGTGGAATCGATCTTAATTACGTACTGAACTCGTTCACAGTGTCTGACAGTCCTGATTCTGAAAACTGAACTGAGGTTTTATGTTGAGTCTGGAAATGAAACTATAATGGTGGGAGTGTTCATCTAATCAAAATACCCCATTTATAACTGAGTTGGGGTCCAACCTGTGACCCCAGTTGGAAGGGTGTTAGTACCTTACCAAGGGATACTAACAACGGCTATGATTTAACCCTATCTGGCAGGTAGATATTTTATCGACCCTCACTAGAAGAAAAACCCGTACGAGATTCATCAACCCTTATCTGGCAGGAATACATATCAACCTACGCTTGCTACATAGTTTTGTAACACAAGGATTGCTACTAAGGGTTAAACTGACTACTGGAAAGAATGCCCCCATCCCTGTGGTGGCTCGATGCTGAATCCTACTCCTAACTAAATAGACAATGAACTTATTTCTAGGCTGTACTAGGCTTGACTGAACTATTACTGATCGTGCTAACTGATTGAACTAGACTGAGTTCACTGAGTTCTATTAACTAACTGAATACACTGAGTTTTGTAA
>NW_025842206.1:0-3933 GCF_002878395.1 Capsicum annuum
AATATATATGCTTGTTAGTTGAAAAATATGAACCTTAGATGGTGTAAAATGGTACAAGTTATGAAACATACCTATGCCTTAAAGAATGCATGCAAGGTGTTTGATAAAATACTTAGGATGCTAGAAATCCATGTTTATATGGTTCCATGATGTCTAAATGACAAGTCCATGTTAGCTATATACTTTAATATGAATTTCATGCTTTTCATGTGTTGCTATTGTTGTGGTATGAAGCATGTATGATAATGGAGATATACAATATGCACATGAAATATAGCTATGCACTCCCTGCCATGATTAATATGTTGAGGAACTACATGATGTATAATATCCTCTATTTATGATAATGTGAATTGTGGACTCCAATCTTATGATCAAGTCAGTCATGTTGTGTCAATTTCCTTCCATCGAGTCCTGGGGGTATTCGTATCTGAAAACTATAGTTGTGTGCCTAGAGCCATGTCATGTTTCACGATATACAAAATCAAGACATGATTCAGTAGAATTCAGTTAGTCATGTGACTCAGGAAACCTCAGGGTCTCAGTCAGTTATCAGATATCAGTAGTATTCCGTTAGTCAACGGAATTCAGTAAGTTCCACTTACGTACAGACAATTAAATCATGTTCAGTCTCTTCAGATGGGAGTATGAGTTAGCACCGAGTGAACCCAAGGATAGGAACTCACCTGTATATGAGGGTGTAATTCTTAGCAGTCATCCTTGCGTTCCAGAACTATGTAGCCAGCATAGATTGAGACATCGCAGCCTGCTATATAAGGGTAGATGAGGTGGCTTAACCTGTTATATGAGGGTTCCCACCATTCTCACTAGATTTGCCTGTTATATGAGGGTTGCTCACATGTTGTCTTTACCAGTGGCGCAGTATTGACACCCTTCCAATCAGGGCAGAGATTGGACCCCATCTTAGCCATAATGGCACATATGGGGCATTTCGGTTAAACAACTACCTCCCACAGTTTCAGACTCAGTCTCAGTAAAAGAACTCAGATAGTTCTTCAGATATCAATATACCAGGACTATCAGATACAGTCAAATTTAGTTATAGTGCGAAACTCAGATAGTTCCATCAGATTTAAGACTGTCAGATACAGTCGCCCATGTTATCAGAACTACAGTTTCAGCCATGTCAGTTATCAGCAAAACATGTATTAGCGTACAGATCTAGATATCATGTACTCATGATCTTAGTTACTATGTATGTATTTTTACACTCTCGCGTTCATATCAGTCAGCTAGTTAGCATTGTTCATGCATGTAAACCCTTTGCATTAGCCTACCTCACTCGTATACTTAACACTCTAGTTGTACTAACGCATTTGCGCTATGGTTTTTTCTTTTCAAGTTACACCATATGTTCAGAGACACGAGCTCCAGACCAGCAGTAGCAGTAGCATTTCCAGAGATTCAGTGAGTCCTCTTCATTTGAGGATAATATGATTTGATTTATTCATTATTATTTTAGCCAGTTATCAGTTTATGGAGTTATTTGGAGACATGTTCCTTCAAATCCTTATTCAAACAGTACTTAGAGGCTTTCAGCTTCAGGATTCAGACTTATGTTCAGATTTGATTCAATTTTCAGCTGTTTTGGGTATCTTTCACCCATATGGATATTATGTTTTGACAGATTCTTTATTCAGTTGAACCTTATGGCCTACATATTCATGTTATCCATATTATTACGTTATATATGTAGTGTACAGGTACAGATATTAGTCATGGGTTAGCTTGTGGTCCCTCGGTGTCATGAGCACCGTGTAACATTCTGATTCAGAAAATCAGGGAGTAAAAACTTGGTATCAGAGCCTAAGGTTCAGTAGAGTCCTAGGAATTTTGAAAGCCACATCTAGTAGAGTCTTGTGCATGGGTGTGTTGCGTGCCACATTTATGTACAGGAGGCTATACGATGTTTTAGGAATAGTTTCCCTTCTTTCAGTATTCATGTCGTGCTAGTGAGCATAATCTCAAGTTAAACTCCCAGTGTAATCCGTTCTTCTCTTATTTTAGAATATGGCCCCAAAGAGAAGAAACTATCCAGCTCCTCAACCCAAAGATCCTTTGGGTGTACATGTTTCTCATACAGAGTTTAGAGCCGCATTCATCACACTTGCTCAGTCTGTGGCTTCCCAAAATGAAAGGCAGCCACCAGCTATTCTGGCCAATCCAGTGGCAAATTCTGTAGCAGCTAGGATTCGGGACTTCACCCGAATGAACCCTCCATCTTTCCATGGGTCTAAGTGTGATGAAGACCCTCAGGAGTTTATTGACCAAGTTCAGAAGGTCATTGATATCATGGGTGTTACTTCTGTTCAGAGTGTTGAGTTAGCCACATATCAGTTGCAAGATATGGCTCACACTTGGTACAAACAGTGGAAGTCCAAGAGGGTAGATGGCGCAAGTCCCATTGGGTAGGAGGAATTTGTCACAGCTTTCTTAGATAGATTCTTTCCCCAAGAGCTGAGGGAAGCCAAAGTTCTTGAGTTCATCAACCTCAGGCAGGGAAATATGATGGTTAGGAAGTATTCTCTTAGATTTACACAGCTAGCCAGGTATGCCCCTTAGGTGGTTGCAGACAATAGGGATAAGATAAGCAATTTCGTGTCAGGGGTGAACGATAGCATGGTGAATCAGTGTAGATCTGCGATGCTGAATAGTGATATGACCTTAGCAAGACTTATGGCCCATGCTCAGCAGATAGAGGAGCCGAAGGTTAGGACTAGAGAGAGACAGAACAAGAGAGCAAAATCATGTAGTTTCAGTTTTGTTCAGCCCAAATCAGAGGAAGGAAATCATCCACAGTTTCATCCTAAGTCAGTAGTTCCATCCCTTCCTCCGCTAGTGCCCCAGTGCCAAAGTTCAGGGACAGCAACAGAGACAGAGCACCAGGCTCTAAATCTCAGAGCAGTGTTAGCTGTGCCCGCACTTATCCTCAGTGTCAGACCTGCGATAAGCACCATCAGTGTGTGTGTAGAGCGGGTCAAGTCATTTTTTCTGGTTGTTGCAATCCAGGCCACAGAGTTACGGACTGTCCTCAGCTAGATCCTCAGGGTCAACAGAATCATTCCACAACTCAGTCTGGTCGCCCGAACCTGCAGGGTGCCACTTCCAGTGCTACTAGTGGGCAACGCCTAAACAGACTCTAAGCTCTTCAGACTCGACAGGATCAGGAAAATTCTCCTGATGTCATTACTGATACGTTACAGATTTTCCATGTTCATGTTTATGCTTTGCTAGACCCAGGTGCATCCTTTGTCTTTTGTCACTCCATACATTGCAGGCAATTTTGAAATCAGTCCCAAAATTTTAGCAGAGCCCTTTTCAGTCTCTACCCCAGTGGGTAAAACCATCATAGCTCGACGGGTATACAGGAACTGCCCGATTATGATATTTTAGAAATCTACATCAGTAGATTTAGTCGAGTTAGAAATGACTAATTTTGATGTTATTCTCGGCATGGATTGGCTTCATTCCTGCTATGCCATAGTCAACTGCAGAAATAGGATAGTTCAGTTTCAGTTCCCGAATGAGCCCATCCTAGAGTAGAAGGGTAGCACTTTGTCTTTCAGAGGTCAGCTTATTTCCTACCTTCGGGCAAGGAAAATAATTTCTAAGGGGTGTGTGTATCATCTCATGCATGTTAAGGATTCCAGTTCTGAATCTCCCAGTCTCGAATCAATCCCAGTGGTTAATGAATATTCAGATGTCTTTTTTGAAGATCTTCCAGGCTTCCTCCCGAAAAGGAAATGACTTCGGCATAGACCTTCTCCCAGATACTCAGCCTATTTCTATTCCGCCATACAGAATGGCACCAGCAGAATTCAAGCAACTGAAAGATCAGTTGAAGGATCTCTTAGATAAAGGATTTATCAGGCCCAGTATATCCCCATGGGGTACGCCAGTCTTATTTGTACG
>NW_025842207.1:0-2166 GCF_002878395.1 Capsicum annuum
GCAATGTCCTGGAACTGATATACAGCTAGCTCAATGCTCTCACTTGGAGTAACCCCCATGATATTTGTAACCTTATGAACCTAATCGATGAAATCCTAAGGGTCCTCATCTGATTTGGACTCGATAAAGGATGAAGGACTCATTCGGGTGAAGTCTTGAATCCTGGCTGCAGCTAAATTGGCCACTGGGTTGGCCGGAATGACAACTGTTTATTCATTCTGAGTAGCAACTGACTGAGCAAGAGTAGTGAATGCAGCTCTGAACTCTGCATGAGAGACATATTCGCCTAAAGGATCTTTGGGCTGAGGGGTTGACTGGTTTCCAGTTCTCTTCTTGGGAGGCACGTTCTGTAAACTAAATAGAAAAGGATTAGACTGTGAGATTAGCTTGAGATTATGTTCACTGGCACGACATAAACACTGAAAGAAGGGAAACTATTCCTAAAATATCTTATAGCCTCCTGTACATAAATGTGGCGCGCAACACACCCATGCACAATACTCTACTAGATGTGGCTTTCAAACTTCCTAGGATACTATTGAACCTTAGGCTCTGATACCAAGTTTGTAACGCCCTGAATCTGGTACCCAGAATGCTACACGGTGCTCATGACCCCGAAGGACAACAAATTAACCCATAACTGATATATGTACCTAAACACTGCATTATATACTGTATAAATGCGGAAATAAAGGCTGAAAGGCCATAAGGTTCAAAAATTATAACATAACTGATAAAACATAACATCTGAAAGGAGTATGAAATACCCAAAACAACAGAAATAATTGTTTGAACATGCTAATCTGAAAAGCCTCTAACTGACTGAACTGTCTGAATAAAGAGTTGATGGGACATGTCCCCAACTAACTCCAACTACTGAAATAAATTAATTAATGAGATAATAAAGTAATGGTCATGTCCTCGAAGGATGAGGACTCACTGTTAACTCTGACTGCTAAGACTGGAATGCTACTGATGCTCTGAAGCTCGTGATTCTGAACCTATGGTATAAAATACTATAGTGCAAATACGTCAGTACGTTTGAATGTACTGGTATGCATGTGAGGTAGGCTGAATGCAAAGGGTTCACATGCATGAAGTATACTAACTGACTGAATAACATCAACATAAGAATACATGCATGAATACCTAATAACTATAAGTGAGTTGTGATAACATGATTACTGAATCTGAGTACTGGTAACATGAGATACTGATAACTATATAGCTAAAATAACTAATACTGAGTGATTGTATCTGACAGTCTAGGTTCTGATTGAACTAACTAAGTTTTGTATTGTTCTGAGTTGACTGTATCTGATAGTCCTGAATTTTTTAAACTATCTGAGTTCTATTACTGAGATTGAATAACTATATCTGACAGTCTTGCTCTTTAACTAAAACTGTGGGAAGTAGTCATCTAAACGACAAGCCCCAAATAACTCAACATAGCTGAATTAGGGTCCAATCTGTAACTCCAATTAAAAGGGTGTCAATACCTCGCCACTGGTAAGGATAATCTGTGAGTAACCCTCATATAATAAGTAACTCTAGTGAGAATGGTGGGAACCCTCATATAATAGGTTAAGTCAGCTCATCTACCCTCATATAACAGGCTATGATGTCTCAACCTATGCTGGCTACGTAGTTCTGGAACACAGGGATTATTTCTAAGAATCGCACCCTTATATAACAGGTGGGTTACCATCCTTGGGTTCACTCGGTGCTAATTTCTATCCCATCTGAATAGACACTGAATATGATTAACTGAACTGGACTATACTGAATTCACTAAGTTCCTTTAACTGACGGAATACTACTAAGGTTACTGAATTACTAAACTTTCCTGAGTCACATGACTGACTAAGTTCTATGGATCATGGCCTGACTGAGTATATCGTAAAAACATGATATTGGATCTAGGTACACAGCTATATTTTTCAGGTACAGGTACCCCCAGGAATCGATGGAAAGAAACTGACAAAGTATGACTTTCTTGAATACATGACCAACATCAACAATCCATTATATAATAAGTTAGAGATTTCATGAAGTACAAGTTCTAAAGCACCACAAGGGCTACACATGTATCCATGATTCATATGATATTTCATCAAACATTTGACGTGCATAAACTTGTACATGAATGGGAATTTCATATTATCA
>NW_025842208.1:0-1927 GCF_002878395.1 Capsicum annuum
AATCATCCCACAGCCCAGTTTGGTTTCCCAAACCAGCAGGGTACTACTTCCAGTGCTACTAGTGAACAACGCCCAAACAGACTCTATGCTCTTCAGACCTGACAGGATCAGGAAAATTCTTTTGATGTCGTTACTGGTACATTGCAGATTTTCCATGTTCATGTTTATGCTTTGCTAAACTTAGGTGCAAATTTATCTTTTGTTACTCCATACATAGCAGGCAATTTCGGAATCAATCCTGAAATTTTAGTAGAGCCCTTTTCAGTCTCTACCCAAGTGGGTAAAACCATCATAGCTCAGCGGGTATACAGGAACTGCCCAGTTATGATATTTAAGAAATCTATGTCAGCAAATTTAGTTGAGTTAGAGATGACTGATGTTGATGTCATTCTCAGCATAGATTAGCTTCATTTCTGCAATTCTATAGTCAACTGTAGAAACATGATAGTTTAGTTTTAGTTCCTGAATGAAGGGTAATACTTCATCTTTCAGGGGTCATCTTGTTTCCTCCCTTCGAGAAAGGAAAATGATTTCTAAGTGGTGTGTGTATCATCTCGTGCATGTTAAATATTCCAGTGCCAAATGTTGTTAATGAATATTTCGATATCTTTCTCGAAGATCTTCCAGGCATTCCTTCTGAAAGGGAAATAGACTTTGGTATTGATCTTCTTCCAGATACTTAGCCTATTTCTATTTCACCATACAGAATGGCACCAGTAGAACTCAAGAAACTGAAAGATTAGTTGAAGGATCTCTTAGATAAGGGATTCATCTGGCCCAGTATGTCCCCATGGGTTGCACCAGTCTTATTTGTGTGAAAGAAAGACGGTTCTCTCTAGATGTGTATCGATTACCGTTAGCTCAACAAAGTTACGGTCAAGAACAAGTATCCACTTCCTAGAATAGATGACTTGTTTAACCAATTTCAGGGTGCCAGTTACTTCTCTAAGATAGACCTCAGATCAGGCTATCATCAGCTTACAGTTAGAGAATATGACATCCCAAAGACAACTTTTCGTACTCGGTATGGTCACTTCGAATTTCTAGTCATGTCCTTTGGTCTTACCAATGCCCCTGCAGCTTTTACGGACTTGATGAACCGGGTGTTCAAGTAGTACTTGGACATGTTCATCATAGTCTTCATAGATGATATTCTGGTCTATTTTCGCACAGAGCGTGATCATTCAGACAATCTCAGGATTGTTCTTTAGACTCTCAAAGATCATCAAATGTTTGCCAAGTTCAGTAAGTTCAAATTTTGGCTAAGATCAGTAGCATTCCTTGGCCATATTATTTTCGGTGATGGCATTAGAGTAGATCCTCAGAAAACTAAAGCAGTAAGAAACTGGCTCGCCCCGTATATCCATTAGATATTAGGAGTTTCTTGGGGTTGGCTGGCTATTACAAATGGTTTGTCAAGGTATTTTCTTCTATTTCATCTCCCATGTCCAAATTGACCCAGAAGAAGATCAAGTTTCAGTGGTCAGATTTATCTGAGAAGAGTTTTTAGGAGTTGAAGACTCAACTCACCTCAGCTCTAGTTCTAGCTCTTCTATATGGTTCAGACGGTTTTGTAGTCTATTGTGATGCATCCAGAGTGGGTTTAGGTTGTGTCCTTATACAGCATGGTAAGATCATAGACTACTTCTCCAGACCGCTAAAGCCCCATGATAAATATTATCCTACTTACGATCTTAAGTTAGCAGTCGTAGTTTTTGCCTTACAGATTTGGAGGCATTATCTTTACAGAGTTCATGTAGATGTCTTCACAGATCATAAGAGTCTCCAGTATGTCTTTCCTCAGAAAGATATCAATCTTCATCAGAGAAGGTGGTTAGAACTTTTGAAAGATTATGACATGAGTGTCCTTTATTATTCGAGCATGGCCAACGTTGTGGATGAAGCTCTTAATAGACTCTTCATGGGT
>NW_025842209.1:0-2066 GCF_002878395.1 Capsicum annuum
CCCAAGTTCCAGATCAGTAGTAGATTTCAATTTCAGCAGTCAGAGTAGAAGTGAGTCCTCATCTTTCGAGGACATAATGATTTTCTAGTATCTCATTGATTATCTTATTAGTTTGAGTAAGTTGGGGACATGTCCCATCAACTTCTTATTCAGATTCTTCAGACAGTAGAGACTTTCAGACTAGATGCAGACTAGATATAGACTATCATGTTTTAGACTTCAGTTTTGTTTTGGGTATTCTATTACCCTACACAGATGTTACGTTGTTCATCTATGTTGATGATCGAACCTTATGGCATTTTATTGCATGTTTCAGAATTATTATGTTATCTTATGCAGTATACAGGTACAGATATCAGTCATGGGTTAGCTTGTGGTTCTTCAGGGTCATGAGCACGGTGTAGCATTTCGGTTTAGAAAATTGGGTCTTTACAAACTTGGTATCAGAGCCTAAGGTTCAATGGAGTCCTAGAAATTCTGAAAGCCGCATCTAGTAGAGTCTTGTGCATTGGTGTGTTACACGCCACATTTATGTTCAAAAGGCTATGAGATGTTTTAAGACAATTTCCCTTCTTTCAGTATTTATGTCGTGCCTGTGAGCATAATCATAAGTCAGTCTCTCAGTCTAATCCACTTCTTCTCTTTATTTTAGAATATGCCTTCTAAGAGAAGAAATCAGTCAGCCCCTCAGCCCGAAGAACCTTTGGGCGATCATGTTTCTCATGCGGAGTTCAGGACCGTATTTACCACTCTTGCTCAATCAGTCGCTGCTTATAATGAACGGCCAACGGTTATTCCAGCCAACCCATTAGCCAACTCAGCTGCAACTAGAATTCGGGGCTTCAGCCGAATGAATTCTCCAACTTTCCTCGGGTCTAAGGTGGATGAACACCCTCAGGAATTCTTAGATCAAGTTTAAAAAGTAACAGACGCCATAGGGTAGACAACTATTAAAAGTGTTGAGCTAGCTGCATACCAGTTATAGGATATGGCTCATGCTTGGTTCAAATAGTAGAAGTCCAAAAGATCAGATGATGCAGGTCCTATAGAGTCGGAGGAGTTTGTCACTACATTCTTAGACAGATTCTTTCCCCAAGAGCTTAGAGAAGCCAAGGTACTAGAGTTCATCAACCTCAGGTAAGGCAATATGGCAGTGAAAGAGTATTCTTTTAAGTTTACTCAATTATCCAGGTATGCCCCTCATGTGGTTACAGACAGTAGATCCAAGATGAGTAAGTTTGCTTCAAGGGTAAACGATAGCGTGGTTAATGAGTGTAGATCCACCATACTGAATAGTGACATGACCTTAGCTAGACTTATGACCCATGCTCAGTAGATAGAGGAGCAGAAGATTAAGCAGAGAGAGAAACAGAATAAAAGAGCGAAGACTAGTAGTTTCAACTTCGCTCAGCCTAAGTCAAAAGGAGGAAATCGTTCCTAGTTTCGTCCTAAGTCATCAGTTCCAGTTCCCTCTACAGCCAGTGCTCTAGTTCCTAAGTTCAGAGAGAGTAAAAAAGATAGAGCGCTAGGCACTAAGACCCAGGGCAGTCTTAGTAGTGCCCGTACCTATCCTCTTTTCCAAACTTACGGTAAGCACCATCAGGGTGTGTGTAGAGCAAGTAATGGAATTTGTTTTAGTTGTGGAATGCCAGGTCATAGAGTGAGAGATTGTCCACAGCCAGGTCCTCAAGGTCAACAGAATCGCTCTTCAGCTCAGTCCGGTCGCCCAAATCAGCAGGGTCCCACTTCTAGTGCTACTAGCGGGCAACGCCCAAATCGTCTCTATGCTCTTCAAACTTGACACGATCAGGAAATTTCTCCTAATGTAGTTACTGGTACATTACAGATCTTTCATATGCATGTTTATGCTTTGCTAGATCCAGGAGCTTCCTTGTCTTTTGTTATTTCTTATATAGTAGTTGATTTTGAAATTAGTCCCGAAATTCTAGCAGAGCCCTTCTCAGTCTCTATCCCAGTGGGTAAAACCATCATAGCTCGGCGGGTATACAGGAACTGCCTGATTATGATATTTCAGAAATTCACTTCAACAGACTTAGTCAAATTAG
>NW_025842210.1:0-2321 GCF_002878395.1 Capsicum annuum
TAAAGGCTGACCTACGCTGGGGTTTACAAACAAGGCTATTCGGGGGAACGTATGGTCGATAGTGGTTGCGGTAGCTTTCCATCCACTCCATACCAGCCGACGGCTCCCCCTTCTAAAAATAAGGGTGACTCAACTATAGGTTGTGTACATAACGTGTACTACAAAACTTGTTGCAGAAAAAATTGACTCGGGTTATGCAAATGATGCCAGATATAAAGCAGTAGCACATAAGAGAAAAACTATAAACACGTAGCAAGTAGGCGCTCAACAATGATAAAATACATGCACGATAACACAAACAATGTATATACACCCATAATGCCAAACTAAGCCGATATAACTCCAAAAATAAGCTCGAATTCTTAAAAGCTCCCCAACAGAGTCGCTAGAGCTGTCACACCCCAAAAAGATTAGATTTAAGATTTCGAAAGGGTTTTTATTGTTATGTGACAAAAGGTGAAAAATTTTGTTTCAAAAAGGATTATTGACATTTAAACTTAGAGTTGCCACTTGGCATAATCAGGTGTGCCAAGTCACCTTTGGAAATCCTTTTTCAAAACTATTTTTGACTCTTTAAACTGGTTTACAAATAAAGATTCCGGTTAAAGAATTCTGTTGACCGAGGGGAAGGTGTTAGGTACCCCTCGATCCCGTGGTTCGACCACGGTCGCTTGGTGAAGCGTATCGGCTAATTTTGAAATTACAAATGTATATACCACATAAAACAATCAATCAAACACACGAAACAAAACAAATTCAAAATAGTGTTCAGTCCAATTTATACAGTCCAAAATAGAAAAATACGAAAATAAATCCTATCTAACCTATACTAATTCTAACTATGCTCTCATGATTTACCCGACGCCTCGGGCCTTTCTCACGAACGTCTTCCACCAACATAGTACGTCGGGGCATTCCCGGTGAATAAATACAATGTATCTCGGGGCATTCCCCGGCTAAATGAGTACATTTTAAAAACGATAAACTAGAAAGGAACATTCATACACACATTCCTATGTTCAATCAAAACAAGTTCTAAAATTGCCTACCCGAACCTATATTGCCTATCCATTTCAACATATCATAAATCTATCGCATTCATACTTATTCATAATTAAACAAAACGACAACAAACCAAAATTAATCTACATTCAACTTTTATCAATTTCTCCATTCCCGCCCCAAATCCATTCTCAACCACATGATTAACCCATTTCAATATACAATCCACCACCAAATAATTCCACATTAATCATTCACATCACACCAAAAATAAAGAATTAACGGAGAACAAGAATAAGATAAAAGATGGACCTTAACGTGGAGATTTTTACTGCAATTAACGAGCTCAGATTGAACGGGGAGCAATTTTGAAGTCAAACCACAAATCAAAAACAGCCAAAAAAAACCAAATTGATAAGCCACAACCAGAACCACGCAAATCTTGAACCAACAACGACCTCAACTCGAAACTAAATCAATAATGTGAAAACAGAACAGTCAAAGAAGAGTGGTGTACTGTTCGATGGTGGGTTCAGAATGAATCAAAGTAGCAACCATCACCTGGGGGTATTTTCCGATGTGTTTCAGGCGAAATCTCGGATTTTGGTGCTGTGATGGCTGAACCGGTGAGAGATAGACATTCCAGCTTTGCCAAAAAATTCAAGACCAGACGGCTTGCGTCCCTTTCATTCATCTGATTCTCTATTTTCTCTCTCCCGTTTTCCGATCAACTCTGTTCTCCGTGTAGTTGTGTGTGTGTTGTGATGAAGAAGAAAAGGAAAAACGGATCTCTACTTTTGAATGATCTCTACCCCATGGTATTTTGGTGGTCTGTGTTAATGGAGTATGTTGATGATGAAGTTAGTATGTATGGTGTGACTCACTGTGCGTATATGGTCATTGTATTGTGTATGTAATTTTTTGGGGGTGAATCCTTCAGAAAGAAAAATGGAGGAGTTTTTGTATTTCCCCTCTGTTTGTAGTGTTTATCCGTATGTATATATTAGGATGGGGTAGTGGGGTAGGGTAGTGAGGTAGGGGTAGGGGTAGGGGTAGGGTGTGGGGTGAGGGGTGAGGGGTGAGGTGTCCGCTTTTAATTGGAGAGGTTGTTAGGATAGGATCAAAACAAGATAAAATTTGTTAAGGGTTGTTATTATTATTATTATTATTATTATTTATGTCGATTTATAGAGGGATAATTACACAGTTCAAGGTACAAGGTAGGATAAGGTAAAATGAGTAAAAGTGACTCTCGAGAGGGACAAAATTAGGTGTCTACACATATTGTCTACCTGTATTTCCTTAATTCAACTCTAAAG
>NW_025842211.1:0-2519 GCF_002878395.1 Capsicum annuum
CGTCAAATTAGGGTTGATAAGGTGGCTTAACCCGTCAGTTTAATATTTCCACCATTCTCATTGAGTACCCACCAAATAAGGGTCACTCATAGGCTGTCCTTACCCGTGGAACGGTATTGAAATCCTTCCAATCGGTGCAGAGTTTTGACCCCAGCTTATCCATAACGACATACATGGGGCATGTTAGCTAAACACTACTTCCCATAGTTTCAGTATCAGTCTCAGTAAAAGAACTCAAGGCGTTCTTTAGATTTCAGTATATACAGGACTGTCAGATATAGTCGTCCATGTTATCAGTTTCAGTACCAGTCATGACAGTTATCAGTAAACCATGTATTAGCTCACAGGTCATGCTATCACGTATTCATGGTCCCGATTTCTATATATGTGTGTTTGCACTCCCACGTTCATATTAGTCAGTCAGTGTTGTTCACGCATGAAACTCTTTATGTTCAGCCTACCTTCCTCGTATACTCAATACTCTAGTTGTACTGACGAATTTGCGCTATGGTACTTTCTTTTCATGTTACACCATAGGTTCCAAGACACGAGCTCCAGCCCAGCAGTAGCGGTAGCATTCCAGTCGCAGACACACAATGAGTCCTCATTGATTCAAGGATAATATGATTTGATTCATTTATTTATTTCTTCAGTTTAGTTTTACAAAGTTAGTTGGAGACATGTTTCTTCAACTCCTTATTCAGATAGTTTAGAGGCTTTCAGATTTATGTTCAGATTTACATTCAGATTTAGTTGTTTTGGGTATTTTCACCCACATGATTGTATTCAGTTGAACCTTATGGCCTTACAGTTCTATGTATTCCATATTATTATATCATGATTTGCAGTATACAGGTACAGATATCATTCATGGGTTAGCTTGTGGTCCCTCGGGTCATGAGCACCGTGTAGCATTTCGGTTCAGCGAATCAGGATGTTACAAACTTGGTATCCGAGCCTAAGGTTCAATAGAGTCCCAGGAAATCTGAAAGCCGCATCTAGTAGAGTCTTGTACATGGGTGTATTGCGCGCCATATTTATGTGCGGGAGGCTATGAGATGTTTTAGGAACAGTCCCATTTCTTTATTATTCAAGTCATGCTAGTGAGCATAATCATAAGTTAAACTCTTAGTCTAATCCATTCTTCTCTTATTCCAGATCATGGCCCCAAAGAGAAGAAACCAGCCAACTCCTCAGCCCGAAGATTCTTTGGGTAAACATGTTTCCCATGTGGAGTTTAGAGCCGTAATTACCACACTTGGTCAGTCTATGGCTGCACAAACTGAATGGTCACCAGTCATTTTGGCTAATCCATTGGCCAATCCCAAAGAAGCTAGGGTTTGGTACTTTACCCGGATGAACCCTCCATATTTCCATGGGTCTAAGTCTGATGAGGACCCTCAGGAGTTCATTGGCCAAGTCCAGCAGGTCATTTACATCATGGGTGTTACTTCTATTGAGAGTGCTGAGTTAGCCGCCTAGCAGTTATAGGATTTTGCTCATGATTGGTACAAATAGTGAAAGTCTGAGAGGTTAGATGATACAGGCCCTATCGAGTGGGAGGAATTTGTCACAGCCTTCTTAGACATATTCTTTCCCCAAGAGCTGAGGGAAGCCAAAGTTCTTGAGTTCATCAACCTCAGGCAGGGGAATATGATGTTTAGGGAATATTCTCTCATATTTACTCAGCTAGCCAGTTATGCTCCTCATGTGGTTGCAGACAATAGAGCT
Source organism: Capsicum annuum (assembly GCF_002878395.1). NCBI lineage: Eukaryota > Viridiplantae > Streptophyta > Magnoliopsida > Solanales > Solanaceae > Capsicum > Capsicum annuum. Next base: position 1,732 of record NW_025842211.1, read on the forward strand.
AAGATGAGCAAGTTTGTGTCAGGGGTCAACGATAACGCGGTAAATGAGTGTAGGTCTGTGATGCTGATCGGTGATATGACCTTAGCCAAACTCATGACCCATGCCCAGCAAGTAGAAGACCAAAAGTTTAAGACTAGAGAGAGGCAGAACAAGAGAGCAAGGTCAGGTAATTTCAAATTTGCTCACCCCATGTCTGATGGAGGAAACCATTCATGTAATACCCCGCATGTTTCTAATCCTGTGATTCATACTTGAGTACATGACTTACCATGAATATCCTAGTGATATGATAGCTTATGATCCATTAAGAATGTTCATATGAGTCACTTAAGGTAATACAAGCTAAGAGTTTTTGAGTCCATCAAGCTTTAGTGTTCAATTTTACAAGGGTCATCTTTGAAAGAGTATAACCTGATGTTAATATGGTATTTTGGCTGATTTATACCCACTAAATTGTAGAGAATCGAATTAGCTTTCCAACGATACCAATTTTGCCTTAATCCAATACCTGAATGAAAAGTTATGCCTATTTTTGTGAGAGACAGTAAGCATAGGCGATTGGTTAGGCGCCGCCTAACCCAAGCATAGGCGATTGGTTAGGCGCCGCCCAACCCAAGCATAGGTGATTACTTGGGTGCCACCTAATCCAATTCCAGGTGTCAATAAAACTCTGTCTTGATTTATTTTAAAGGTAATTAAGTCTTTAAATACTCCTTACACGTCCCTAAACTTTAAATACTAAGATGTGTTTCTCGAAGATCTTCCATGCATTCCTCCCAAAATGAAAA
>NW_025842212.1:0-1135 GCF_002878395.1 Capsicum annuum
TGATGTGTATGCATGATGTAGAAGTATGTACAAGGTGCTATGGGCCTGCATTATTTTCGAGGATCATTGCATGTTGTGTGATTAGTAGTACCGTTTAGTTTCTAGGTAGAGAAAGACTCATTAGATAATGTATGATGTTCTTGATAACAAAGTTAAGGAGTTATGATTGAAGATGTTGAGCCTGTTAAGTATGATTTTGATTCTCATGGTTTAGAAATATAAGCTTATAGGCGTGATAATGGTAAGCTATGACAGAAGTAGTATGGTTTGTCAAAAGTTTGGAAATACCCATGTTAAGCATTAGAATCTAATTTTGAAAGTTGGGAGATTGAGATAATAGAAATAAGAGTTGAAGGACTAAATGCTATGCACTTCGACTATGGGGATGCTTATCTGGATTCGAAGTTAGTAAGTTTTCAAGTATTACATGATGACTTTTGGGGCTATAGAAAGAGAGGGTGAAGCTCAGAATGCAGTATTAGAAGTTGGTCTTACACTTTCAAGTATAGTCATTTAGGTTAAGTTCTTTTGTTCATGTGCATAGTTATATCCCAGACTCTAGAGTAAAGTGATTACAGTTAGACTAGAGTTTACATAGTGATTCATAGCCTTAGAGTGATGGCTTAAGTCTAAGGGGGGGATGATATCACCAGTAACTAAGTCAAGCTTTCAGATTCTTGTTGATGTACAAGTAAGTTGTAGAACAACTGTAAGGAAACATGATGCCCGACCCAATCTCATTTTAGTATTTCAGTTGTCCCAATACATTTTCATGCCTTACATTCAGTTTCATGATCTTAATTTATGTTTATGCATATGATAGAGAATTTTGTACTCCCTTAATTCCCAACAATAAACAGTTCTAGTTCTTTCAGCAGTTGGAATCACGTTCCATAAGTTATAACATGTACTTAAGTTGTAAGGTATGTTTAGTTTAAGTATTAAAGCAATACTTTTCATGATCAGCAAAATTCAGGTTCATATCATGAATGTCCTCGGGTTAGACCTCTTCGATAAGTTCATGATGCTAAATATTCTATTTCTCAAGCCTCAGTTGAGTGTCAGGTTATTCACAGTATCCCTTCATGTTTGAGGCCCTCATGTTCTAAACTTATATTACCTTTCCTTTGGTCAA